>NC_056745.1:1014268606-1014516106 GCF_019279795.1 Protopterus annectens | reverse complement strand
CTGGAAGTCACGGGCCAATTTTCTAGTTTTTTAGTTCCTTGAGTTTGTTGTCATATACACTCAAATTAAATTGTAGAGTTTCAAATTTTTGTAAGCTTAATTCATCCAATTCCATCTATTCTAACTACGTTTGTTTTGCTTGATTATTTCAGCTGCCTTAGCCTCTTCAGGTTTGAAGTATTCTATTAGTAAACGCATATACTTGAAACTTGTTTCCAGATTAATAGCTTGCCATTTTGCAGGCAAATCTGGAAAACTGTTTCCGTAACTAGGTAAGCACTTAACTCTCATTTCCCTTGGGATTACTTGGTGATAGAGGTTACATTCTAGATGGAAATACTACCATTGCAGCCTCTTGAGGTGGTATGCTGCGTTTTCTACCTCTTTAAAAACTTAAGCTTTCTTCACTAATGGTGTAAACAATAGGTTCTAATTCAGTACTTGCCAAGTTCAGTTTTAAAAGTGGATTTAAAGGCTCACCTAAGAACTCTGAAAATGTCTTGTTCCTCATTCCTTCTTTCCGAGCACTTCCTAAGTCAGTAGATAAACTGCTGTCTGCCATGTGCAGTTCAAGCATGGAACAAAACACAATTCAATTAGAAACACTGCTGAACTGCCAAAGGTAACCAAATGAAACAAGAAAAGTATAAAAAGCAATCTTCGGTACACCTCTACAGCTTTAGTTGAACTCTTCTAAAGAACTTTTTTAAAAACTTTTAAAACAAACTTTTAATAGAAACAGTAATAATACAAACAACCACAGTCAAACTTTAACATGGAGAGCTGTAACAACAGATGAGCGCTTTCAGCAATGAGCCTTCATCAGATCATGATTTCTCCAGCTCTCCTCCTAGAGTAAAAGTGAGAACTAACCAATGAGGGCTAGGATAGGGGACACACTTACCCATTATCTAATTAGGAAATTAATCAATGGCTGGTTTGCTGAAGACCAGCCTCCTACCTTGCACCAATGAGTACTCTCCTAGTCTTAAGGATCGGCTTGAGTGGTACTATGCTGTTCAGCCCAGGTGGCCGATCAGTCCTCAGGTTCACAATCCAGCTAGTTTCACAAAGCTCAGTGTGGTTGGTAATGTCTCCTTCCCTAACAGTATAGGGTACACACTGAAACACTTTAAAAATAAATCTATCAGTAGGTTGTGCAGAAATATGCATGGCAAGTGCATTCTTAAGATCTAAGTTGTAAATATCCCTATGGTGATGAAGTATTCAATGTTTAAAGTGCGTATCAGTCTTGCCAATGTAAAATGCTTCACAATGGCAACACATTGCGAGATAGACTAAATGTCGACTATTACAGTCTGCATACACTTTGAATACATAGGTTCTCTTCGATTTAGGATGTGTAAAACTGTTTCTACTATCAATGAGCAGGCAAGCTTTGCATCTTTGTTGATTTAAATGTCCCTTTCTTGTTTGAGATCTTGTTGGAGCTAAATCCATCTTTATTACACAGCAGTCTTTTAATATTTTTCATATTTTTCAATGTGAAACTCGGATGCTCACCTGCTGTGTGCTTTATTTTACCATCTTCCGTAAGTATCGGACAAAACCTCTGGATAATATCACAAATCTCATTGTTATCTGTGCTGTATGTAAGTGCACAATTCAAAGTGGTGTTCCTCTCTTTTATGTTATTGGCATTATTGCTGAAGGGTTTCTTTCTTTTATAAAATGGTTTACCTTCCCTTCCCTTATTTCATTACAGTCATATTTAATTCTTAGATCGTGCACTTTATAGTCTCTGTCTTGTAGATTCTCCTCGAGCTGAAGACACTCTTGATTGAAACGGGCATCATCAGTACAAAGTCTAGAGATTCGAAGTACCTGATTCTCCATAATATTCTTAAGTATGGGATTCAGATGCATGCTATTACAATGCAGATACTGTTTCTTCCATGTTCCTTTTCTATACAAGTTGGTATTAAGTCCCAGATCTTGATGCAAAGATAATTCAACATCTAGAAAATCAATCACTTCCCTGGAGGATTTAATCTTAAATTTCAAAAAAGTGATACTTGAGTTTAAGAACTCCATAAACAGTGCCAATTGTTCATCATCACCATGCCACAAGATAAAAATACCATCCACAAAATGGGCATAGTGCAACAGCTGTGGATGCCAAAGGTTATCATCTGTAAGGACATTGTTTTCTTCCCAGAAGGCAAGTACCCGATTGGAATAACTATTAGCGCAGGGTGTGCCCATTGCCACACCCCATGTCTGCCAATAGTAATCTCTACCATAGACAAAAACATTGTTCTCTAGGATAAACTCCAGTAAGGAGCAAAAAAGATCATCAGTAAAGCCATTCCGGTGTAGGTACTCATGAAATGCTTCAATCCCATAGCTATTGGGAATCACAATGAACAAACTATTGATGTCCATTGTAACTAAGATGAGATCCATAGTATTGGTCAAGCTTTCTGTTTTTTCATAGAGATCTATCAAAAAGTTGCCTGTGTCTTTCAGTACTGAACCAGCTTTGGGTAAAACCTTTTTCAGGTCATTTTCCACAAATATTAACAAAGGTTCAGTTCACCAGTCCCTTCCTAGTACGATAGGCCACAGGGGTGGATTACTAGCATCTTTATGAACCTTAGGTAGACCACTAATGCTTGGAATAGTTGGTTGTGTCACTTCAAAGAAGTCAAACAATTCCTTAGAGATACGTCCAGGGGCGGCTCATGCTATTGGACTGCAGGACTGCAGCCCCCCAGCTGTAAAACATGAAAATAAAACAAAAATAAAATAAAATAACAAGAATGAAAAAATTAAAATCAACCATGAGTCCCAGAACATCACGCATGTGCACTCGTGGCATTTCCCAATATTCGGACTGCTGGTGAACCAGTCTGGAGCATGCGCACAAAATCCAGACTGTTTCCACCAGCAGTCCGGATTACGAAGACAACATGCAAGACCAAATTTTCCCAGCAGTCTATGCAGTTAGAACTGCATAGACTGGAAGGGGATTGCACTGCAACATCCACAGGCAAGCTGAAGCTAGTGCTCTTGAGGAAAGGATAGGATGATGAGGCTGGTGCTCTCGCAGGACGGATAGGTCGAGTGGCTGTGAGAACTCCTACTAGGATGGATGTCCAGTGTGGGGCTGGATCTGGTGACTTGTTGGCTCCAGTTGTGTGTGTGAAATGCCCCAGTTGCTACATGATGGTGGGGTAGAGAATAAGGCTTAAACCCTGTACCTTGGGCCCAAGTGGCAAGAGCCTGAATTCCCTACCCACCACCATTTGTAAAAAATGTGCAGATTTTTGCCTCATATTTGTTCTGTTCTGTTCCTCATAAAAATCTGTGTTTTCTGTATTTTTGTTTCTTAACACAGCCATAAGTGCAGTGGTGCAGTGGTAGCATTGTTGCCTGTTTTGATTCTTGGCTGGGGTGCCTTCTGTGTGGAGTCTGTATGTCCTCCCTGTGTTTGTGTGGGTTTGCTCTGGTGTCCTCGGATATTTGAAATTTGTCCCTATTTTTGGGACTGTATTCCCCCATTATTGGCTACATCCAGGGTTTTTGTGCCAAGGTTGAGAGCTATGGTGATAACTAAACTCACTGAATATATTTGGGGGATGTATTCTCCCATTATTGGCTTTGTTAAGGTGTTTTGTGCTAAGATGTTGACAACTATGGTGAGAACTGAATTCACTAAATGGTAGCCATTTAAGTTTCAGTCTTCCTTTCTTTCATAAAACCGATGATTTGGCATAGTGGTATATTGCTCTGACTGTTTTACACAGGGTTCTGGATTCAATACTTGGCAGTGAACTATATGGTGGTAACACAGCATTTTATTCTAACAACTTTCCAACATTATACAAGCAATGTTTAAAATGTGTCCCTGTTTTTGGTCTTTTGCCCCCTCCCCTAAATTTTGGCTTTTTCCAGATTTCTTGTGCTGCAAAGTTCAGAGATACAGCTGTGTCAAGTAGATTTTACAAGAAGCTGAGAGCTGCAGGGGAATAAAAGTTTAGTGCTCCTTATGCCAAGTTTGCTTGTATTGTTAATAGCACAAAAGGTAGTGTACTTTCTTTTGATGCAGAAGGCTGTGGGTTCTACACCCACAGTAGTTAGATGCATTGCTGATACTGTACTGTGTGGATGCTGCAGTCATTTTTGGTGAAGATACCTAGTAACTATGAACCTATCAGTTTGCCATCCATTCCCTATTGCAATATTACTAGCTTATCGTTTTTTTAATGCAACTTAGGCAATTTATTCCTCAAGGGAAACAGGCACTTTATTTGTAGATGAAACAATGAAATATAAAGTTGTTTGCTAGCAGCAACCTCTTCATTAGTTACAAATTTCTTTAATGTGGAATTATTTAGATGACTTTTACTTCTTCAGAGATTGTGCATATTTATTGATACTGGTGGACTGTAGAAGTTTGAGCAGACTTTTATGATACAAATGTTTTGAATTGGGCAGTTTTGTCATTATTGTTGCATGCATTTTGTTTCATTGTTTATTGGAAAAATATTCTGAATTGGGCAATTTTGCCATTATTGGTGCATGCATTTTGTTTCATTGTTTACTGGAAAAATGTTCAAAATACATTTAAAACGCCCTCTAACAACTGTACTATATTGTACAAGGAATATAATTTAATACAATCAGGAAGGTGTATCAAAGACCACATGCATGTTTCATGTGCAAGGGGTCTATGATTTGAAAACAGCCCAAAGTTAATCTTTATCTGCCACTGGCAAAATATATTTTCTTTGAATGTGGGTTTCGATGCTGTTTCAATGAATGTGAGTTTCAAGGGTAGAGAAGTTTTAATGCTAAGTCTGTTTTCATTGTGAGACTGCAATGCTTTATTTAGCAGATGTCTTAGTGTTTGTGCTGTAAAATGCAAAATAAAACTTTCAAATGAAGTCCAAATCATTGTAGAAGTAAAGCAGTATGCACATAAGTGTTTATGGTAAATGGGATGGCTGCAAGGGGGAGGCTCCATTCGACCATGATTTTGTGAGGGGGAAGGGCAGCAAACTCAAAGACAGCCCCGGCTGAACTATACCTCTCAACTGTCCAGATTTTCACAGAATGAATAGATTTTTCTTTCTTATTTTTGGTTTGTTCCTCATAAAATGTGTGGCTTTCTGGCAAATAATTTAGGAATTAAGTCACTAAATAATGACAGACTCTGAGTTTCAGACTTCATAAAGCAAGTCCTGTTATTCTATCAATTGTCTCAGTTTATACAACAATTTATAGTACTGTTTATATGTTCCCCCAGTATATTTGGCCTTGTCCATATTTCCTGCATTAACAGGTTGAGAGGTATGTGCAAATAAATTGCTTTATAGAATTAGGCATATCCAAACGCCTCAACTGTCCCTGATTTTGGCTCAAAATGTTGCTCTTCTCCTAATAATCCCGCCGCAAAATGGCAATTTTGGAAGAAAATGTGGAGGGCTTACAAGTAAGAAATAACTAATAATCAGAGTTATAGATTACTTTTATTTCAGAAATGCATGTAGATTCTTTTATTTTGTCAGCTGCTCAAGTTAGCAGTACTAATATTAAAAAAGTGTCCCTTCTTTGACAGGTTCCCAGCTGTATTGTGTGGCTATTTTATATTTTTGCATCACATTTTTGGTCCATTTTTCATAAAATTGTGCTTTTTGGCAAATTAGTGGCAAATCATTAAAGACTGAAGTTAGAAAATAATGACAGACATTTGAGTTTCATATTTCTTACCTTTCAGAAAATTCATACTAATGCAAGACCTTCTATTCTATTATCTTTCTAAGTTTATAAAAGCAATATTTAAAAATTGTCCTTATTTTTGGGCCTTTGTCCCACTTCTATGTATGGCTCTGTCCATATTTCTTGTTCTGAGGTTGAGAGGTATGACAAATGTGTCAGGGCCATCACAGTCAGCCAGAGACATTTCAAATTCTGACATACTTGTTGCACCCCGAAAAAAACAGCTCCTCCACTTCTTCACAACTCCAAGTATATAAATATACAGAATAAAGAACACCAGTTGCTGTGCGTTTGAAATTTTTTAATTCTGGTACCTCGGCCTTCGCCTTCTCCTGGAATACAACTATCATAGCAAACACCACCCATTTTTAAAGAACATTTAATTGAATTATTGATGCACCATCCCCTAATTATACAATTAGGCTTCCTTTATTATTATATGAAAACACCTATCTAGCATCTTTCCTCCTCACTTCCATAAATATGTGAACACATAAAAGATTTATTACAAAGAATAGTTGAAATTTAATACATAAATACTATAATATAAACAGTACTTGTACTTTTTTTCTTTATTCTTCCACATTTCCATATTCCATAAAACCCTTGCAAACATGCATTGCTTCAAATTTTACTAACATACATTTCTTCAACCTTATTATTTCCGAGAGATATGTGGAATACCCACTAAGCCTCCATATTCATCCCATTGGGAAACAATGTTTTCAAATTGAAAATGAACCTAGATTCCATCAATAATAATCTTTCCCGGAACATGGCTTCATTCCCAAATGCATTAGGCCTGCCCAATACGCTAAATACAAATCCCTCTGGAACCCCCCTATGTTTTTCACAGAAATGTCTTCCTACTGGACTCTCCATTCTCTTATGTCTTATATCCCCTAGATGTTCCAGGATCCTAAGCTTCACCCTCCTGGTTGTTTGACCTATGTACCAATTTTGCTTCTCTCATCCACAACCTATAATATACACTACCCCTGTGGAGTTACAGTCATAATAGTAGTTGTTGTTTTTCTTTTGGCTTTTCCCAGTTAGGGGTCGCCACAGCGGAACTCCGGTCCGCTAATGATTGGCAGTAGATTTTTACAGTGCCAAGGTGCCAGCTCGACGCCCAACCTTCAACGAAGGCACGCCCATTCACCCATGTCTTTTTTAAGGCCACTCAACTGCGGGGATGACATGCAGACTCCACACAGAAGGCGCTCCAGCCGAGAATCGAACGGAGCAGTTATGCAATGTAAATGTGCAGAGTATCCCCCCATCCAAGGTAGACACAAGTGCTACTTTTATTCTGTCCTTGATTTTGCAGAATGTTCTGGTTTCTGTCATATTTTTATACTGTTGATTTATGCTTATTATTACTCAGAAAGTGCCTGTTACTCTGTGTTTAAGTAGCAATGCTTTAGTGGCCATCAGGTAAGCTTCTCTGAGATTGTAAGATGCAAGTAAGCTTTAAAAAGCATACTGTTAAAGAATTGCCAACATTGAAAGCCTTTCTGTTGTTGCCATGCAGAGAATACTTACATAACTAGATAATGTATAAGCCTTGGGTATTGTAATGCATATGACCGTATTTGTAATAAAGAACAGGATTACATTATTTTAAGAAGCTCTTTACATTTGTTGGAGACTTGCAGTCATCTTTGCAGGCTTTACCTGTAAACCAAACAGAATGCCAATCTATCATGTGTGGTCCATTACCTGTACAGTAATCCTTTAAGCAATGTATATTGAGCTTGTTTCTTGTTTGCTTTTCATTTTTTTATTTTGATCATGTTTTCCCCATGAAAGAAGTAGATAGTTGTTGTCAGGCAGCAGGTCTTTTTTGGATAAGAAACATTTTTACAAGTGAAGGTATCACAGAGATTGCTACTTTCAGCATGTTACTTGGTACTTTAATAAAGCTGAATATAAATTATAATTAGAACTGAAGTGCAAGGAGAAGTGGTTTGAGTTGAGTGCTGCTTGTTTTTCTTATACTTGATTTTGACTGGCATTCCAGTAATGTATTTAAAAAGTAATTTATTTTTTCATGCCTCACAACCTTTTTGTTTCCATCTAGATATTAAGTAAGCTGTCATGCAGCCAATGCATTAAAATATTTTTTTCTTCTATACTTCATTTTATCTTGATTGGACTCTCATAATGATGGTTTGGCACCCAGGGCAGAGTATTTAATTAAAGTTACAGTTTTTGTGGTTTTGAACATAGCTCCTCCCCAATTCTAGTTGGCCACAACCCTTTCCATTGACCCTCACCCATTCAGCTATCTCCTGCAGCCCCCCATTGATTTGAAGTCACCAGCCGCCACTGGATACGTCTTTCCATAAGCAGGTCGTGTAAATTACTCTGAAAGGTCATGACCATTGCATGTAGTTCTCTTTTATTAATCTTTTTATAGGTATTAACATCCCCCAACATGTTCAACATTCTGTTCTTGTACCGCAGGGACTCCATCACCACAATGGCTCCTCCCTTATCAGCCGGTTTGATGACAAGATCTTTGCACCCCTTAAGTTGAAAAAGTACTTGTTTTTCATAAAAAGTAATGTTGTGGAAGTGTTTCCCTTTGCTAGGTTTATCTCTTATTTTTATCAACTTCATTAACACGTAGCCATAGGTAGAGTCTGTGGGGGTATTAACAGGTACAAATGTACTTGGTCATTTAAAGTGTTCATGTACAACATCTTTGTCATTGTCAAATATTGACTTCAATGTAATGTTTCTCTCAAATTGTTTTATGTCCATTACAAATTCATTAAGATCAGAATGCAGAGATGGAATAAAGGCCAAGCCTTTGTTTAATATCTGCAGTTGCTCTTGACTTAGAACCATATTATACAAATTCACCACCAAAGTCTGATGGTAAGTCCCTGTTTCATTGTTCTTCAGAAATTTAATTTCTTCCTCTTTCTCTCCTGATTCTGAGATCTCAGAATTCCGTGGACATAATGGTTCATAAAAACCGGGAGCTGGCATTTAAATGGTACATGGGTCACCCCATCTTTTTGTCTCATCCCTATAGAGGTACTAGCAGCCACTTCATAATCATTACCCGACAAAGTCTGTATGTTGCTGGTGGGAAGTATCTCTGTTCTTTCTGAAGTTATAGTAGTAAATTCATTCCTTTGTCTCTCAGACTCATTGTTAGTATTTATCAATTTACTAGTATCAGCCCACTGCTCATGACTTGCTTGAAACATGGAGCAGTTTCTGCTTTCACTACTAAAACTAGTATTGTATTTGTAAGCTGATTTTTTACATCCATTCGCAGCTGGATCTCCCTTCGGCCATTCAAAAATATGGTCTGTTTTAAAATCCTGGAAGTCATATAGATATATGGATATATATATATATATAGATACAGGTATAGATATATAGATATCTAGTGAGAGAGAGAGAGAGGGGGAGATTTGTATTTATGTACATATTTATACATGTGGCCCTGTTCTACTGTCAGGTGGAACAATAAGCCTAGCCTCAGAGGTGCCAACACACCTCTCATCCACTTGCCATTCTTAAGTGTGACCTCTTTTCTTGACCAAATAAATTTACCTAACACTATGGATGGACAATTTCCCATAGTTTCTCCTGTCAGCTTGGTCAACAAGGGTATCCTGAGGCAGTGTAGCTACTGCCTCATATTCACTGACAACCCTTTACTCCTAATCCCCTCAAACTCAACATGTGAGAGATGCAACTAGATTAAGAACACTGAATCCATGCTCTCTCACACACCAGTCAGTACATATGACAATGAGTGGGTTATCAGCATGCACACCTCATCTCGTACTCCACCAAAACCCACATCACACATACCTGTCAGCATGCACACCTCACCTCCTACTCGACACAAAGCCACATCACACATACCTAGATATGCGGTGCTCCTCACCAGAAACATACCTAAACACCAGAGAATTCCCAAACACAAGCATGCCACACATAATGCTTCCTCTGCACAACACAATACACATAATAGCTCTTGCACCAGTGTCTCACCTGTTAAGCCCTTAAGGCAACACAAAACCAAATATATTAGTCATAGATGATTCCATCATGAGACACACAGATGTCCCTCTCACCAGGCTGGTTAAGGAAAAGGTCACTGTTAGCTGTCTATCAGGTGCCAGGCTCCACCATATCACACATGCACTCAGGCCTGTTATGACTCTTTCATAGTCCATGTTGGTGTGAACAACTTGTGGTGCACCTGTCTGAACTATATGAAGAGAGGCACGACTGAGCTCTCGGAATATGTGTCTTGTAGGTATGTCCCTAGTCTTAAGCAGTATTTTACCTTCACCTAGGATAATGCCTCAATACAAACAGAAAATAATTTACTTCAATAATTGACTTAGTTTCTGGTGTCATTCTAAGAGGACCTGATATCTCTCAGCCTGGGATGACATGATCGACAGACCTTGATGCTTTGTCAGAAATGGTCTTCATCTGTCCCGTCTGGGATTTTGACTGCTGGCTGAGGATCTTGTCACCCTCATAGTGCCTTTTTTTAGACAGTATCTCAAGGACAAAATTGCCAGTGTAAAAACACCATCTAAAAACAACCTGAAGGTTATGCTGCTCAATGCTAGGAGTCTTAACATGAAACTGCTGTCAGTGGAAGCAGTCCTCACCTTGGAAGAGACAGACATTTGTACAGTCATGGGGACCTGGTTCATGGCTGTGTAGAGCACCCCACCCATACCAGGTTACATCTCCTTCCACAAGTTCAGACCACAGACTGAAGGCCTGAAAACTAAAGGAGGCAGTGTATCAATATTCATTAATGATAAATACACCTCCAGATTGGTTAAACAGTATGATTCCCTGGAAGTACTTCAGATGCAATTAACTGTTGGTAGGACACCTGTTCAAGTCATTGCCCATCCATGAACCAGGGCACCCAGTCTGCTTATTTAGATCTACTTGAGTCTATCAAGATACATCCAAACACCATGGTTTTGGGTGACTTTAACTACCGATCCATTGACTGGGTAAATTACTCGTGCTCAAACTCACTTTCCCACAGGTTCCTTGACTTTGTTAACTCCAATGCCCTTGACCAGCTGGTTGACACCACCACAAGAGGTGCCAACATCCTGGATCTGGTGCTTACCAATATGTGGGACCACTGTACCACTTCCACTGCGAGGTCTTCCCTGGTGAGTTCTGACCACAAATCTGTCTCATTCGATGTAACTATTACACCTGCCCTCCCGCCCCACAGCAGCAACTAAACTAAAAAACTTCTCCAAAGTAGATTATAACCTCTTACGGGATGGTATAAATAGCTTCACTGCACCGCCACCCTCAGATGGAATTGGCAACTATGCCGAGTTGTAACTAAACCAAATGATCCACAGTAGGGCAGCAATAGTACAGTGCAAAAGAGTAACATCTCATATGAAGTTGTATAAAATAAAAAACTTTTATTACAAAAACAATGAAATGAAAGGTCAAGCTCTTTCATCCCTTTAATGTTGGGACTTCTTCAGAACCTCAGTACCATTGTAATGTCATGTTTAAATAGTTTCATCCTTATTAAAAAGTCATTTAATTCATAAAATTACTCACATACTTTTAAGGAGACCACTTAAAAATGTTTTCATTTAATAAACTGATGTAAAATTTCTGAAAGATACTATAATAATTATGAAAAAAAAAATGTTAAGCTTCTAAAATTGTATTCATCAAAATCCTATAAAATACTCATTGTGCTATTCAAACAATACAATGGAGGATTAATTACCACAAATATCCCCTATCCTTAATTTCTATATATCCATTCTACCCAACCATTTAATTTGTGTAAAGTATGCTCTAAAACTCTTAAATTAATTAGTATAATCACCTATGTCTTTGTACAACAACATTTTATAATACCTATGCTTTGAATTTCAAAATGGGGAGAATTGACAAATGTTCATTGATCCCTGGTGGTACTGTGGCATTAAGTTTGATTTGCAAAACAATTCTCTTTGTTTGAATCTAGCCTCCCCCTTCTAATATCGCTTCACTTATACTAAAGAGAAGATTCTGGGGGACTAGATTCAAACCCCTTTTAGGTGAGGCTTCACCAGAATTTCACAGCAGTACCACAGTTGCCGACACATCTCATATCCACACTATGGTTGTGACCTTTTGGGGTAGTGACCGTGACATCAAAAAGATTATCAGAAAGAATTGTGGTGATTTTTGAAAGTAACCCAGAGATTTTGGAGATCTTAGGGTCAGAGACACATTTTGTTTATAAACAGATAGGAATTTAAAACATTTGTTTGAATGTACAAGACGTAATATAATACCCCAGAGGAAGGGTACCAGTAAGTGTGGGACATGTAAACAGTACAGCTTCATTTTGGAAGGAGCAGGGTTAATTATACAAAAATTAAACATGGGTGTATTACTTAAGGATGGCAATTGTGCCACCAAAGGGATAGTATATATAGCTGTATGTCAAAATTGTGGATATGTTTATGTGGGAAAAATGAAGAGACAATTGAGGAAATGAATATATTAACATTTACATGCTATTTCCAGGTGTAACACCAATAATGCTCTGTGAAAGCATTTTCAGTCCTGCCCAGATTGTACAAAATTTAAATTTTGGATTTTGGACACTATTCCCAGGGATCCAAGAGGAGGATGGTGGGAATTAGAGTTAGAAAAAAGAGAATTGTTTTGGCAATTCAAACTTAATGCCACAGTACCACCAGGGATCATTGGACATTTGTCAGTTCTTCCCATTTTGAAATTCAAAGCATAGGTATTATAAAATGGTGCTGTACGAAGATGTAGGTGATTGTACTAATTAATTTAAGAGTTTTTGAGTATACTTTGCACAGATTAAATGGTTATGGTAGAATGGATATACAGAAATTAAGGATAGGGGATATTCATTATAATTAACCCTGTATTTTATTGCTTTGAATACCACAATTTATATTTTATAGGATTTTTGTGACTACCATTTTACAAGCTTAACATTTAATATTTTGATAATTATTACAATATCTTTGAGAAATTTACATCAGTTTGTTAAAGGGAAACTTTTTTACATGGTCCCCTTAAAAATGTGTGAGTAATTTTATGAATGAAATTGTTCAGTCACATGACTTTTTAATAAGGATGAAAATATTTAAACATGACATTGTAATGATATTGAGGTTCTGAAAAAGTCCCAACATTAGAGGGACGATAGCGCTATGCCTTTTATTTAATTGTGTTTTGTAATAAAAGTTTGTTATTATTTTATACGACTTCATATGAGACATTACTCTTTTGCACTGCATTATTGCTGCCATACTGTAACCTTTACCAGAGTGGAGCCTTTGGTTTAGTTACAAGTTTTTGGGTGGCTTCATAAGACACGCTGTTTGATTATTAACTATGTCAAGTTCTACACAAGTGCTTCATACAAATACCTGTATAACTGCATTGACTCAGCCATACCTGATAGGACCAAAACAAGCTCCTCAAGGAAGAGCAAACCTGCCTGGTGGACAACTGCCATTAACAGGCTTTACAATAAGAGAAAGAGATTGCTGTCTAAGAGGAAGAGAGAGCAAGCCTAAAACTGGAAACACTCCCTCCTCAGTTTAAATAAGCAAATAAGACTTCTTGTGAAGTCCTCCAAACCAAACTGTGAATCCATATAAGCTTCCTGAACTAATGACAACTATATGGCATTCTTTAGTTACATCTGTACCTTAAAGGAAAGGCCCAGATTTATGCTGAACTGCTTGTTAATGATACCACATATACTGAACCTGTAGACATAGCTAACCAGTTGGCTGACAGCTTCTGTAAAAACTTCACTCCCCTGTCCCCACCACATGTACCCTATGACATCCCTACCACCTATCCCCTACCTTTTATTTCTAAACAGCAGGTGGTAAACACCCTCTCTAGGGCCAAAAACACAGCATCTATGGGACTTGATAACAGCCCAGGCTGCATCCTACATGGGCTCCAACAAGAATTAGCAACATCATTGGGTAGTCTTTTCAATCATAGTCTAAGCACCTGCTTCAGTCCAGGTATTCCCTTGCACAAAGGTGATGATTCCACTGATGCCAGGAGCTATAGACCTATTAGCCTGACTAGCCTTATCTGCAAGGCCATGGAGTGAATCATCATGGACCTTATCAACAAAGATGCAGGTAATCTCCAAACACTTGACCCTACTCAGTTTGGATTTGTCAAAGGGAGATTATGCCTGTTAAACCTGATGGACATCTTCGAGATAGTCACCAAGGCCCTGAACAAGGAAAAATCTGTGCATACAGCCTACCTACACTTAGCCAAGGCATTTGACACTATCCCTTACTCATGCATCATTGACAAACTCACCCAGCTAGGCATCAACCCTTATATCATTAGATGGGTCACTAACTGGCTCACTGATAGAACAGATATAGTCAAAATAGAGGAATCCACCTCCAACAGCAGACCTGTAGCCAGTGGTATTCCACAAGGATCAGTCCTGGGACCTCTACTGTTTGGAATTTATTTCTCTGATGTAGAAGCAAAACTAAAGGTTTGTGGCTGACAAAGTTTGCTGATGACTACAAACTGGGAGTGGTCATAGAATCTCCAAATGATGTCAACATCCTACAAGTGAGTCTTACACAAGCAAATGATTGGTGTCAAAGTCATGGCCTTAACCTCAAATAAAAAAAATGTATTATCATCCTTTTTGGTAAGAGCAATGTTCCTGATAAATACTATATCAATAGCAACACCCTAAGTATGCACTCAGTGGTGAGAGACCTGGGAATACAGGTTGACAGCAATCTTACCTATGATCACCATATCTCCACAGCGGTAAGATGGGCATTCTATATTGCTCATCTCAGAAGTAAGGGCATTGCCTCCAGAAAAAAGAAGTTATAACCTCCCTGTACTCTCCTGCGTCACGCCAACAATTCAGTACAACACCCCTTTGATATGTACCTTCCAAGGACCTGCAGCAATTGGAGAAACCACAAAGGTTCCTCACAAGGAAAATTCAAGGTCTTCAGCATCTGTCCTATGAGGATCATCCAAACTCACTGTCACTTTATTCTGTTTCATACAGACTACCTAGAGGTGATCTCTGATTTGCATATAAGGCAATTTCTGACCCTGCGTTATTGGAAAGGTTGCATATCCACAAGTCAAATGGTACACAGGTTACTCGCTCTAAAGACAACCTGGTATGTGACATTAATTGAACCTGCTGGAGGGAAAGACTTATCTCCCAGAGGTTACCACACCTTTGGAACAGATTCCCACTACATGTCAAACAGAGCACCTCATTGGCCATCTTCAAACGCAATTTGGACGATTGGATGGGTAACCATAAATTCATCCTGGGGGTTCCACCTGTGTCCTTAGGTGATGATCATGGAAATAAAGATAGAACTTGGGTAGACTTGTAAGGTCCCTAGGGCCATTAGCCTAGTAACTTCCTATGATCCTATGTTCCTATTACACTACAGAATAACTAAGAAGTACAGACAATCTCATGGTGTCCTTTACATACCTACATTGCTTAGAAATAATAACATGCATGCAGGCAAGTGGAATAAATACAGGTTAGATATTGTAATGTAAACATCTAAGGTAAGTTTATAGGTTCAGACAATGCAATGTATGAAGTGATGAATAAAAGGCAGACAAACTATTTTACTCCCATTCTATCCCAAAACATGTCTGTCATCAGACATTACAAGTTAGCTCTCCAAGTGTGAGGGAAGCTGAAGGGGTTTCTAATGCTAACAACAACTTATATTGTTCTTTTATTACTGTGTTCAAAAAGGATAGTCTGTTAATAAAAAACATACTTGAGAAGAACTGGACAATTCTACTTGATGAACATCTAAGGAAAAATATTGGCGAAAAAAAAAAAAGAAAACAAGAATTATATATTGCAGGGTAATTAATCTCAAGGCTTTGGTCAAAAAAGCATCGAAACAGATTACTAAGGGCATGAAGCCTTGTGGGGGTTGCAATTATTGTAATAATTAATCTCAAGGCTTTGGTCAAAAAAACATTGAAACAGATCACTAAGGGCATGAAGCCTTGTGGGGGGTTGCAATTATTGTAGTTTTGTCATCACTACACAACAGCTACAGGTCAACCAACATGCAATTAACCTTAATGGCTTGTATACTTGTAACTCCACAGGGGAAGTACATTGTTCTACCTGTAATTCATGCCCATGCTTTTATATTGGGAAAAACAAGAGAAAATTGCATTATTTAATGTATAAACACAGTTATGATGTCAAGAAAAATAAATTGACAAATTCATTAGCTAATCACATTAATGAAAATCCTACACATAACTTTAAATTTTGTATTGTTGAACAAATACAGGTACAAGATAGACACGGTCCATGGCTCTTACATCTTGAACAGTGTGAGCTGTACTGGCAGCTCAAGTTAAATTTTAACAACTGGCCTGATTTCAATGACCAACTCTCTATTAACTGCCTGTTGAGGTTTAAAGCGTTTAAAATTAACAGTGTGGACAATTTGATCAGTTTTATTTTCTGGAGTAGAATGCTGCTGCGGTATTAAATACATGTTTATGAAACACTTTTTGAAACAACAATTTCATGACACATATTATATGTTTTTTAGATATTTTATATTGTTTATTTCCATATATGTATTCTTACATATTTTAATGCATTCTTAAATATTGGTTCATACTATTTATTCAGGTCATAGACTGCCTGCATTTTATTTAATTTTAAAAAAATGTTTGTACTTTAAAAGTTGAAGAGTTGTTATACTTGGATTATTAATATATGTGCCTTATTTCTTAAGACTTGTTACTGTGTATTTTTTAACATGTAAGTTTCTTTTAAAATAATTACTTGGCTTTGGAAACTATGTTGGGGGTTGGCTAACACATGACTGTGTTTAGCAATTCTGATTGGTTGTTTAGGCTAGTATAAAGGGAAGTGGAAATGCTTCCATGATTATCTGATGAAGTTTCTAACAGTTAGATGGAAGTGCTTATGTTTTATGCTTTTATTTGTTTGGTTTATACTAGTTTACTTAATAAATTAAACCTTTTCTGGAGGAGTTTTGATGTGTGGTCAAGTCTACTGTGTTTTTATACTAAGCTGTGAATTTTGATAAACTGTCACTAATAAAATGTAGTCTGCTTTAGACTGGTTCCTAACTGTTACAGATTTAGTTGGGTTTTCCAGGTTGATTTTTATTTCCATGGAGACAGATTTGTGTTCTGACCTGACCAATGAGGATGTGACAGCGGGGTGCAATGCTATCCCATGTTGATGAATATTAGGTCCAATCTATTTGATCCTCTGGATGAAGCATACACTATCTGGTCCAGGGTGTTTGTGTCGATAAATTCCAGGAGACACTGTGCCTGTGAGTTTGAGCAGTGTATGTTTCCCAGTCTGTATAGAGGTATTTAAACTCTTCAATGAATAGAGTGTTTGGCTGGATGGTGAGCATGTCTAGTAGGTCTATGTAACAGTTGCAATCTTTTTGGGTCATAGAGGGCATCTTGTAGCTGCCTAGGACATGTTAAAGAATCTTGTCTATGGAGACTTGGATGTGGATGAACTCTAGGGCCTCACCCTGTTTAACTGACCTGGAGTTATATTTGTTGATAATGTAGAATGAGATACCTCTGCCTTTATCCCCAGTCTGTCCTGCTGCTGGTCTAAATGTGTGGAAGGTACTGCAGCCTTCCACTGCCAAAGTACTTTTTGTAGCTTTAAAACAAGTCTCATTGACAACAAAGATGTCCACATTCTCCAGAGTGAAAAGAGCTTGTAGCACGAGAACTTTCTTATTTAGGTTCCGCGCATTGAGCAGTAACACCTTAAGGTTGCTTTGAGGTTTTTTTTTTTTTTTTTTGCTGTGTTGGTACTTTTGTTGTTTTGGTATTAAAAATGTTCTAAGCGGTGGATAAAGTTTTAGCAACTATCTCCAGAGTAGACAGGTGCATGCCAATCTTGGCAAAGCAACATGATCTGTTAACCATGTCCTCCCATGTTGATAGATATTGGATTCCAAAAATGGATCAAGAATCATGAGGAACCAAATACCAAAATGCAGGGAAAAAGTTTAATCCAAGGTTAGAAATGATTAGTCCAGCAATTAAAATCACAGATGTCAAAAATACCAAGTAAAAACCTTGTTGTGATAAGAGCTTATTATAACAAGGTTTTCACTTCGTATTTTCTGCATTTGTGATTGTAATTGATGGACTTATCATTTTTAACCTTGGATTAAACTTGTTGCCTGTATTTTGGTACCCAGTTCCTCGTGGTTCTTGAGCCATTTTTGTTTTTTTCGCATTTTTGTTTCTTGCTGGGTTTAGGACTTTTTGTTGTTTTAGATATTGGATTTCCCTGGAGTGACACAAGAAACTAAGCCAGTTGTTAAAAATCAACTAGATATGCTAATTCTAAGTAGCATAATGAACTGCATTTCAACTCCAGTTAATAAAAGTAGTACAAAGTTTTGTTGGTGTTATAAAAGAAACACATGAACTTTACCCATAGTATTCCTGCTCACTTTAATCATTTATCTGAAACCCTTGGCCTGGTCTCATGTTGGCAGACATTTTCCCTTTCATGTTTTATAAACTTTATGTGTGTATGCATTGCTGTATCTATCTATCTATCTATCTATCTATCTATCTATCTATCTATCTATCTATCTATCTATCTATCCATCTATCTATCTATCTATCTATCTATCTATCTATCTATCTATCTATCTATCTATCTATCTATCTATCTCTCCACCAGGTAGATAGGGTGTTCCAAGAACTCTATCACCCTGTTTCAGAGGCAGTGCAGTAATTTGCCAGAATTATATATCTTAGTTGAGGAAATTTGCAGTATTCACTGGATCAGAGTAATAGTTCCATTATGAATAAATTCATAGCAACGTTGGGTGTTACTTCATAATTTCCTAATGTAAGTAAAAAATGATTTATATTTTTTCTTAGTTTCTGATGTCAGTGTAAGTTCTTGGGAGGCCTTTGTTTTCCTGATGATATTTTCAGTGCCTTGGATATCCTTTTGATATTGGACTTGACTTGTGTGTCTTTAGTTTTGCTGTAAATTCTGATGGACCTTTTCCTTGTGTTATAAAGGTTATTTCTCCATGTGGATCACCAGGCCAGTTTGCTCTTTCCCTTCTCATTTTGTTTAGTTTTGGTGGGGACTGACAGATTTATACTTTTCTAGGTGGGAATTAAACTCCTAACAGCATAGCCAGCCTTAAACATAGGCCAACTAAGTGGCCACCTAGGGCGCTGCTCTAGCAGAGGTGCTTTTCCAGTAATCTAGATGGTGTAGATGGACCAGGATGGGGGCACCAAGTGGTGCTGGGGAGCAATGCAGAGGCCTTTTGCCAAGGGCAGCAGTTGACCAAAGGACAGCCCTGGCTAACAGTTATATTTAAACTTTGAGAATTCATCTTAGAATAGTAGGAAGTGTGTACATTTGAAGTCTTTGAATATTGTGATATCTGCTTCTACTTTTCTAGGGATTTTCAATTAGAAGGTTACCAACTACATTTGGCTGAAGGGGCAACCTCTTTCACCTCAAGTAGTACATGGGCTTCTTTCAAGCATTATACTGCTATTATTACTGCAGTTAGTTTTCCTGCCTGACACTTTACTTTGACCCTATTTATGGTTAAATACTCACCCACTGAATGACCCTAGGGAAATTAAATCAATCAATAATTAGTGATCTTGTTCATTATGCACAATGGATGTTTGCTGGGTACTTGCTATATGTACTAGGCTGATAGCTATATTCTAGGCAAGAACTCCAGAATACCACTGAGAAACCTAGCCATGTAAGCACAAGAAACACTGTATGAGTTAAGTTCCACAACTGTTCTACATACCTTCAGGGTGATCATACAATTGTCCCTCCAATTATCCAGAACAGTTCTGAATGGTGCCAATGAGTTGCATTGCTTGACATATAGTAGACATTTATTTCATAAGTAAGAGATTTCTTGGGTTGGACTGTATTTTGCCATCATGTTCTTTTCATATAACAGTGAAGGTTAAGTAAGGTGTTTTGTATGGATCTATGACACGGGATCATTAACCCTTTTCATCAAATGACCTAATAATCAAAACGTCCATTAATAGAACTCAATGTTGTGAGATTGCGGTACAGTGAAAAGATCGGAAAATTTGCCCTTTCCTCACTGTAGTGCGATCTCGGAGTTGGTATATATATTTAGCAGGGGTGGGGGTGGGGGCACTGCCCCCCACAAAATTGAGTTCTATTAACAGATGTTTCGATTATTAGGTTGTTTGATGAAAAGGATGTTCAATCCCGTGTCATAGACCCTTTTGTACAGATATTTATGGTGCTGTTTGTTTTGTGCACCTGTAAAATATCATATAGGTTGGGGTCTTTCATGGCTCAGAAAAAATGATCTAGAACAAAATGAAGAAGCCTGTGTGAAAAAGAATACAACAAGAGTGTGTTTACTATATTATTGTAGTTTAATTACTGTAAACCAGTAATTTTTTGGATTATAATTGAGGGAGCCTGTATGAAAGAGAATATAGTGAGAGCATGTTTAATCTATTGTTTTAGCTTTCTTATTTTAAATTATTAATTTTTTGGCAGAAATGGGTGGGGGCAGTCAGGTTGTATGAGGTTTGAATTACAAGATAAAGGTGGTACCATTCAACAGCAATTCAGTACACTGCTGTGTGTTATCTTTCAGGTTCTGGACATAGCTGAAGAAGTCTGATTGTCCTTAGCCTGCAAGGCTATCCTGACCTCTTACTTGACCTTGTTGGACTTAATCAGACATCTTAGTTTCTTTTATAATTTTATAAGAGACCAATTGTCTTTAAGGGAGTTGCTCTTTCTAATTTTGCCAATGTCTTTTATTTTCTTTTCTTTTCTTTTATTATATGCTCTGTTTAGATGAGGATTCTACCAGTGGGTTTGTTTTAATGTTTGCTTTTGGTTTATTTCTGGTAGGCACGACAGCCTCCATGCAGACATTTACATGTTTGTGTAGGAACTGTATAAATAATTCTACATATGTAGTGGTGTCTCGGGGTTAGGGGAGCCTTGAATTTTGACAAACTGTCACTTAATAGGATGCATTTTGCCCGAAAAGTTCCTAACTGTTTTTGATTTAGTTAGATTTTCTTGGTTGATTTTTACTTCAAATGAGTCAGCTTTGTGATCCAAGCTAACTAGTGAGGATGTAACAAGGGGGAGATGGGTGTAGCAACACTCATCTCTGTTGGTGAGTACCAGATCAAGAATGTTTGATCTTCTGTTTAGAGCATGCACTATCTGTTCCAGGGTGTTTGTGTTAATAAAGTCCAGGAAGTGCTGTGCTTGTGAGATTGAGGTAGTGTATGTTTTCAAGTCTATAGAGGGGTGGTTAATGTCATCCATGAATCGGGTATTTGATTGGATGGTGAGCACCTCTAGTAGGTTTACATATGAGTTATGAGAATCTAGGGGCATAGATGGTGACCTGAAGCTAGCCATGATATGGTGAGAAATTTTATCTATGGTGACTTGCATGTGGATGAGTTCCCTGGTCTCAACCTGGAGGTATGTTTATTGCTAAGAAGATAAGCTGTGTGATGAAAAAGGGCTTCCTCACAATAGAAGACACATGGTGAGCAAAGCAGTTTATTGTCAACATAGGTTCCCAGATCCCTGACTATGGGATCAATATTCAGGGTTGTACAGTCAATGTAATAGTTACAAGGGAAGTCATGCTTGTCAAAGGATATGAGCATACATTTCTGAGCATTTAGTTTTAGTCCATGATTTTGACACCAGCTATTTGTTTCCGTAAGGCCCTCTTGGAGAATCATGGTGTCCACTGGGGTATTTATGACGTTGCCAGGTTTGCAGGCATTTGCAAACATGTTCAGCCATAAACCCTGAACATTAGTTTTGACCTTCAAGAAGTAAATGCTAAATAGATGTGGCCCAAGGACTGAACTCTGGGGGGCACTGCTAGTGACAAGTCTTTTTTGATGAAGTCAACCAGGTTATGTAAGGAAGATCTCCCCTTGATGAATCTGGACTGACTTGGGTCTAGAGTCTGTAGGTTACTTGTATTCTAATTTATTAAATCCATAATGATCTTTTCTATAGCCTCACAGATGAGTGTGGTCAGACTTATGGGTTTGTCATTACGTGGGCCCTTTGAAGCCCCATCTTTGTGCAAGAGAGTGACTGCTATTATCCTCCATTTATGTAGCATGTAACCTATATTAGGGCTGACATTGTATAGCCACTGTAGGGGGTTCTGACAAATAATAGGCCAGACTTACCTATAGGCTGCATGGTATGTTGCCCAGCCTCATGCAGTTAGCATTCTTGGCCTTATATAGCATGTTGAGGATTTATTCTGGGGAGATTGGTGGTTGTAAGTGTGAGTATGTGACCTGAGAATATTGGAGATCTGATGGACTTGAAGTTTGAGCTTAGTTTGTTAGTAGATAGACCACTCCTGTGATGTGTGCATTTCTTCCTGTGTCCTATAGATTGTGTAGCTAGATAGGTCTGTGATTCAACTCTCACAGTGGTGAGCTTGTGTGTGATGGGGGGAGGGGGCTATAGGATCAAGTAAGTATACCCACAACCACAGACAGCTAACAATCAACTTCTACTCTGGAGAAATATTTTGAAGTATGGGTTGGTATAGTGGTAAAGGTGTTTACCTCCCAGACACAAGGCACAGTCTTTGATTCTCACATTTTGAAAGGAAAATTAGTTAGGCTTAAAATGGCCTACAAGAGCAGCTAGCATAGTACTTACCTATGGACCTATACTGTAATGCCCTCTGGGTATGAGTATGTAATATAATTTACTGCAAGGTCTATGCAGTGTTGGGCATTGTTTCTGAGGTTTCTAACACAGTGAAAGAATGCCTTGTTATTCTTCAACTGGGTAGCTATTTTTATCAAATATTTATTTATTTTTTTTATTTCATTGAGGTCTGGAATTCTTTGTTCAGTTTAAGAAAAACCTTTTTGCATCTTGAAAGTTATTTTTTTTTTGTTTTGCGTGCAGTACATTTTTTTCTTTTATTATAGGGACTGTTTATATTAGGATTCTACTGTAGAGGTTTATTTTTGAATTTGACATTGTAATCATTTCTGCATGAGACAGATGGATCTATGCAACTATTTACATGTGCATAGAATTTGTCAGGTAAGGATTTTGCATAAGCAGTGGGGTTCATACCTCTCAACATCTTAGAATAAGAAATCTGGACAAAGCCAAAAATAATGGGGAGGGGATCAATGGCCCAAAAATAGGGATACATTTTAAATGTTACTATAATAAAAATAGAAAATTATAATAATAATAAATAAATAAATAAATAAAATAAACTAGGTGCTTCAAGGTACCCAAACTTGTATCCACAAACCATTTATTGTCTTACAGCTGAAAAATGTTTAAAGACAAACTGCTGTTGTAAAAAATCAAACAGGTTCAAGGGCTGTTTGACTTTTTACAACAGCAGTTTTAAGCTTTAAGACAATAAATACTTTGTGGATACAAGTTCTGGTCCCTTGGAGCACCTTTTTTTATTTCTGGATTACCTACTGGGTTTGCTACCTTCTTGTTTTTTTCAAAGATATAAACTTGAAAGTCTAAAAGGTTTTGCATTAACATGCATCTTCTGTTTAATATGAAGTTTAAAACTCAAATATGTCTAATTTAGTGAATTCAGTCCTCCCTGATCTGCCAGAAAACCACAAATTTTATGTGGAATAGACCAAAACTACGAGGCAAAAATATGGACATGCTGCTAATGTCTGGACACTTGAGAGGTTTGCTGGGGTTCTTGAAATGGAAGGGGCTTTAGAAATTAATCAGGTGATCTCTCAGTTTTTGTAGATAAGCATTTACATAATTTCTGAATAATGATGTATTCAAAGTTGAATCAAACTTCAGTCTTATGGAGAATGTAAATGATTTGTGGCATATCTCTCAATTCTTTAGATTTTTGGAGAATGTCCAGATCTTTGACTCATATTTTAATCTGCTCCTCATTAAATTTGTGCTTTTCTGGGAAATCATTGAGCACCGAAGTTACTAATTAATGATATACATTTAAATTTCTGACTTAATATCCTTCAGAAAAATGTGTGCTACTGCAAAAATCTGTTATTGTATCAACTTTCTAAATTTATAATTGCAAAATTTTAAATATGCCGCTGCTTATGTGCCCTTGTCCCACTTTATTTTAGGTTTTGCCCACATATCTTGCCCTAAGAGTTAAAAAGTTATGATTTGTTGTCTGATTTGACCATAGAGGACATTACAGTTTGTGTGGTGCAAAACTGACCCATACTGGTAAGGACCAGATCTCATTGCCTATTTCATTGTCTGAGTTCATTGACATTTTTATTGTCATTAATGTGTATTGATTGATATGCCTTGATACTATCTTGTCCAATGATATCTTATCTCATAATGACATAATGATTATTACCTGGATGCAAAAGGCCACCCATGCCTACCTGAATACCTGCAATATTCCTCTTCTACCGTGCACATTTTACTGGTGATATTAATGGTTAAGTACTTGCCAAAGGAAGCAGTAGACCTGCCATTTGGATATGAACCATTTAGGATCACTGCCATAGCTCATGAAGAAACCCTGTAGTAGAAGATAATATTGTACTGCACTAGTAAAACTTACTGGGATGTTATTTGGGCATGTGGAGCTACTGTTCATTGTGCTCATCTACTTCTTCATGAGGATACGATATAAGGGTGTCTGCTCTCAAAGCCTAGTATAGTAGTGTTTTAACATGCTGGAGTTTCAGAGCTATTGCTGAATGTCTTTGTAGAGATATATATTATCTGATTTGGAATTTAGTACACCACTGATTCCTAAACAAGTGCAGTGATGAGTATTACCTCAAAGCTTCCCTTCTTGCTTACAGAAAATCTGTTTGCCATTTTAGCTTATTGGAGTTCTTGTTTGACTGAAAATGTACCAAATGTATTAGTATACTTATGAATTTAAATTATAATGTTGTCATGTATAGATGGGTATGTGCATGGTTTTAATGGCTACTCCCCTTGTACTGCCCCTATGCAGTGTGCACAATGTCTAGGAATCTTGCCACATACAGCAATTTAATTTTGCTTATTTCAGTTGGTTTCAAGCAGCTTAATCTTCCTCCAGCTACTGTCATTTTCAATTTTGTGACCATAAGCTTGTCACGTAGGTACTTGTGCTCCAAGACTGCCTAAAACATTGTTGAGCTCTGAAAGGCAATCTAGTTAAAAGAATAATGCAACATTTGTATACAGAATAGAAATGTAGACTGGCAAAACTATGTAAGGAAAATGTCAATGACCTCAAAATTAAATAATATGACATTGCATAAATGTACCGAGGAGCCACATGTCATACAAGTAGCTAGAGTTTAATCACACAAACATGTCTTAGCCCAACTAATCTGCCCATTAAGGTATATCTTATTTAATGAGAAGCTCATTGCTAATCAGTTTCTTACATTCCACTGTAACTGATTTTGGTTATTATATGTATTTCTGGATTCCAGCATGTTTTTGTTTCACAACGTTCTGAGGAAAGCCATTTTCATGCATTTTCCACTTATTGGAAAAAATCCTCATAGGATCAATAAAAAGTAGCTAAGCTAATGTCCAAATAGCATTGTTAAGCCTAGCCATTTACTCTCCAATTTTCATAATTATCTGTGCCCTATTACTAGAATGACTTTCGTATATGCTTGTGCCTTAGGGCATCTACAAGCTGTTCCTGTCCATAAAGGCCACAGGTGACAAGCCAGGTGAGAATTTACAATTTCCCATCTATTGGTCCAAATTGCATTTGAATAGGATTATAGAAGAGCTCCATTTCACATGAATGGGGAGTCTGTTCCAGAGAAGGGGTAATCTCTGAGACACCTATCTGTTCCTCCAACATGTTTTGCTTAAGTCACAGACAAGGTTTAGTTCCTTAGATCAGGTAATTCCAGTACTGTTTGTTTTTTGAATGTATAGCAGATTAATCAGGACTGGATGGGAGAATGCCTGTTAGGGTAGAAATAGATCACTTCTCAATAACCTGGAGGAGATTCAGTACAGGGACAGAACTTTGAAGTGATCCACATATGGCATGTTATTTAAATGCTATATTCATTTAGTGAGGAAACTCTGTTGCTCTCTAGCAGTTGGCAAATGTCTGGTTAGGTATATAGTGAAGGGTGCATTGTACTCCATTATTTGTCTAATGAAAGCTGAGTATAATGGGGCTATGATCTCCATAGATATGGATACTTTGCCCTTACTTATAAATTGCACCACATAAAAGGATTTTCTCACAACCATGGCATATGGTGATCAAAGTTCAGGTTAGTATCGTACTTCCCAAGTCGCTTATCACTGGGTCTAGTCTAATCTTAAGAGAAAGTTATCAATGTTGTAATTTTCAGGAGTGATCATATTCCCAAAGGATATAATTATGCATTTTTTGCAATGCATTTTATGCCAAGGTTTTGGCACCAGTTATTTGCCTGTCAGACCCTCCTGAAGGATATCTACATCTTTGGAGGATTCATTGATTGCACCCAGCTTGCAGTAATCAGCAGATCTGGTCAGTCAAAGACCCTCTACATTTGCCATGACTTCAGATAACTATATTCCAAACAGAAGAGGTGCCCCTATGGGGCACCATTAATAGCAAGCCTATTGGTGGAGGTGGATTCCCACAACTTAACTTAATGTGCCCTATCTGTGAGCTATTTGGCTATCCATAGGGTGACGTGGGGATTTTTGCCTAAATTAGTGAGTTTGTCTAGAATACCCAAGCCAATTAAATGCATGTGCCAGGTTGAGGTATGCAGTGTGTACTATTTTGCCCTCATCCATGGCTTTAGTAACCTTCTCAAAGAAGTCCACCAGGTTTAGTAGTTGCTAACTGCCCTTGAAAAAACAAACAGGGATGGATCCAGTTTTTTTTTAAGATTTCCTATGTCTTTGTTTATCATGTCCATGATAATTCTATCAATGACCTTGCATGTAAGATTAGAAAAACTTATGGGTCTGTAATTCCCTGGGTCAATTGATAGTTCACCTTTGTGTAGTAGGATGACTGTTGCAGTCCTCCATTCCCTAGGGACGAAGCCTATCTGGAGGCTGTGGTTGAAGAGAGATTCTAGTGGGCCTGACAAGTCATATTACAAGCTGTTTAGAAGGCATCCATGGATATTATGAGGGTCTACTTATGCAGTGATTTTTGATGGGGAGAGTCCTGTGAGGACCTGTTCTTTAGTGATAGTTGGAGGAGGAGAAATGGTACAAGTTATTTCATGGGAAGTAACCAGTCATCTCAAAGCCATATGGATTCTGTCTTCTGTTTGTACCTTACTGTTCTTATAGGTTCATAGGTTCATAAGTAGGTACTAGGCTATTGGCTCTAGGGCCTATATAAGCCTAGCCAAAAAGGTACCCTGGCTTTTGCCACCCAAGAAAATATTTTCCTGTGCCACTGTCGAGCAGAGCCACAGAGGTGATCTCTGGGGTGAATTTTCTATTTCCCATCCAATCATCACAATTTTTTTGAAGAATGCTAATGAGGAGCTCTGTTTGACATAGATAGGTAGCTTGTTCCAGAGTATGGGAAGTCTCTGGGACATAATCTATCCCTCTGGCATGTTCTGTTTATTGTGGTGACAAGGTTTAGGTCCCTAGAGCATGTAGCTTGGAGAGATTGGTATTTCTTTAAGTGGAGCATGTCCAACAGCTCTGGGTTTGACATAGCTTTGTATGTTAGGCAGAGATCACCTCTGAGTAGGCGACATGCGACGGAGTAAAGCTGGAGTTTTTTGAGATGGTCTGCATAGGGCATCTGTTTGAGGGCTGTAATCCTCTTTGTGAGGCATTTCTGCAGCCTTTCCAGTTTTTGTAGATGTCTTGTGAGGTATATACCAAAATGGTCATTGTACTGTATAATGGGTCTAATGAGTGACGAGTAGAGGGGAACAATGACCTCTTTTTTCCTGGAGGAGAAACCGTTTGTGATGAGGTGTGCTACGTAGAAGGATTTCCTGACTACTATGGCTATGTGATTATCAAAGCAGAGACTACTGTCCACCTGTGTCCCAAGGTCTCTTATCACACTTTTGGTATTAAGTAGACTACCACCTATGTGGTAGCTCATGGGTACAGAGTTTTTACCAAAGGGGATGACAATGCACTTTTTGGCTTGCTAACGGTTTTGAGTAAAGTTCTGTTCACTACTACTTTATCTTGGACTTTGTTAACTACTTAAGTCAATTAAATGTTTCTGTCAAGACTTATTTCTCTACACTTACAGGTTAAGAGGTATGCCTTCAGTTATAGCTGAAATGTCATGAAATGAATTTTTTTTTTTGCATTTATATTTATATTGACTAAGCAGACATTTTTTTTTCTAATTAGAACTAGCCAGTACAATGTTAACTTACATTCATACACACATAAATAATTAAACAGACACACACACCTTCCATGTAAAATTGTGATTCATTTATTTTACAAAATAAATAAACAAGCAAGCAGACACAGTTTCCATGTGAAATCATGGTTTTGTTTATTTGACTATTTTGCAACTAATGACATATCTAGGCATACACAACAATTTTTGATATAATGTAACAGCTGTACAGTGAAACAGTGTAAATTGCAACTGAGAGCAAATGTGATGTTTTGTTGCAAACAGACAACTTGCTGATCGATCACAACAATGCAAGATGTCTGTAGTACACAGTCATTAGTTTAATTAATACCATTGCACCTAACAATAAAAAATAAATAAAAATGGAGGCATCCTTTTATATATAACATAGCTACTCGATTAAACAGCATATTTATATTTACACATTTTACATACATGCACATACATATATACAAATATGTCATGCACAGGCAATAATACTCTTCTAGCTTGCAAATCTACCAGAAGAGTAATTTTCATATAAGTGAAGAAGACATTCTTAAAACATTTCTAAAGTAGTGCTTGCTTTAATATAATTGGAAATGTTATTCCATGTGTCAGCTATTCTTAAGAAGCCACGTTATTACATCTCTCATTCCTATATCATCTCCTACACAGATTGTCTGATTATTGTCTACTGCTCCAAACATTCCTAGAGGCAGTTGTCCCTCATTACTCTGTTCTTAAGGTCTCCACTTAAATATCAATATGAGAGGGTGTAAAAATTCAAATATTTTAATCTTTTGTTATAACTTAAACTTTCACATCCAAGAATGTCGTTGGTATATTTTTGCTGTGCCATTTCCAATTTATTCATGATACTTTTATTATAAGATTTCTAAGTTATTTTTCCATACTCTAATTTGGGTCTCGCATAACTTACACAGTCTGTTGATATACTAACATCAGGTGGCAGTGGACCCACACTCCCACTGTCATGATCAGCTGTCATAAAAAGCAACAAACACATTAATACATTAATACCTATACTACTCTACTGCAATATATGCTAACAAAGTAACAGTGCTGCCACTATTGCTGAAGTACACCAATACACACAACAGGCCTGGCATCACTAAAATATTTCTTTAAATTGCTCAGCAGAACTGACATAAAAATCGTTGGTTTATCTACAGAAGAGATTCTCCTCTGTAATCCAGATGGCCCTGGAAGAAGTTAAGCAGGAGGTAACTGGAACATCATCACAATTAACAGTAACACAGGGCTTAATACTTTTACCCCTTTATATGTCCAGTAAGTATAATTTCAACAAGAATGTACCTGATGACTCCAACCTATGCTAATAACTGTAACAGTCTTCAAGCCCCCTCCCAAAAAAATTGATGTGACACAGAAGTAAATTCTTGATTTCAGTTGTTTTACTATATAACATTATTCAACTGTTCAGATACTAAAACCTACCTGGAAGGTCCTCCTGGGATGTGTTTGCTGTCACTAAAACTGCTGCTCCGACATCCAGCACATGCATTGCTACACTACTTCAAGAGACCCAAGTCAACAAGGTTGGCAGGAGAAACAAGGGTAGTCCAACTGTCCATAACTCTAGATTGAAGACTGTTGTCACTAGGGGTGGCTTTTTCAGAAATTATTACGGAGGAGCTCAGTGAATGGATATTACTGCCTGGGTTTTAATGAAAAGTTTGTTGAATTTAACTGTCCAGCTTTGGCACACAATTGCTCATGCTAGTCCCTCCTGAAAAATCTGGATATCAGATGGTGAGGTAGTGACAGCTCCAGACTTGGTGAGCTACAAACCCTTGATGTCAACCTTGACATTGGAGAAGTAAATACCAAAAACAAGTGGTCCTGGAATTAATTACTGGGGGATACCATGGGTAAATACTTTTTTCAAATATAGCATGCCTCCCAAATACTAATGTTGGTAGTGGCCATTAGCCAGTTTGCTGTCTATTAGGTACCATATGAGTTTATATTTAGTTTGCTCAGCTTCTCAATTATGCCAAAACGATAGGGTGGTATCAAGTGCAGTACACACACACACACACACACACACACACACACACACACACACACACACACACACACACAAAGACACACAGACATAAAATAAACACATACTGAGGCACACATTTGCTTAGTTGTGTGATTTATTTCCTTATTACTAACTGGGTAAGTAGTCTGGTCAGCATTGCATCTCAGCCACAACAGGGACATCTTAGATAAAATTAAAAGAATTATAGTAGTAACCTTGAAGTGTACTTCTAAAACAGTTATCCACACTGCATACATAATTTCAGTAAAGGAACTGCATTATCAGATATGTAGCATACAGAGAATTTATAAATATTCAAAAATGCCTTGAATTGAAGTTCTGTCAGTAAAACATGTAGGCGTTTTTGTTTTCAAACCACATGAATATAAACATAGATTATGTGTGATATACATACATGCATAACTTAGAAAAATAGCTACTATAGCTTGTCAAAATATAGGGTTATCAATGGCATGAGATTTTGGTTGCAGCACTTAATTTTTACTTTCTTAGTAAAAAAGTACCCTTGTAATTGTGATATACTAGGAATGGTACTGAAAAGTATATGGGAAATGTATAGACTGCATTTGTCTCAATTTTCAAATGCTAATTTGTACAAAAAAGTGAGAAAAGAAATTCAGTAGGATGGAGTCACTATTAGAAAAATAGTTATGGTGTGATTTCTGAAGGACAACATAAAGAATCAGCTAATGAGAAAATACTTTTAGAACAGTGATTAGATTCAGTTATAAAGCTGCCTGACATTTTTAGAGAAAAGATGCAAAATATTTTATTCTTTTAGAATATGAGGACATTTGCTACTCAACAGGTTTCTTTGCAAGGCACAACTGTCCAAAGCAATGCTATGCTGTAAAATGAGGGAAAATCTGTATAATTATAAAAGTGTACCTACATGAATACCCACATATGAGCAAGCAACACTAATAACAGACCATATGAAAATATAATTACTAGTGGAGGGGAAAAGTTTTATATCAATAAGCATGAAACAAACAGTCTATTGCCCAGGCTTGAATAATTTTAGACACAGTTTAGCAAAGCATAGTAAAGTAGATATCATTTCATTGCTAAAGAGGCTCCAGGTTTGTGTGTGACAAGATAGCATCTGTAGTTGAGTAAAATCCAGTCATTCAACAAATCAAATATCCCATGCCTTGGCTAGTATGCACAATAAAATGGCATTGAGCTGTCTCTTTGACCCAGCTGAAAAGGGTTCAATTAACAGTGTGGGAGATGAGGTGTTAGGCTATGTGAGAAGTGCAGGAGTTGCCATTGTCACCTCTTACAACCTAATGGAGGGTGTTTGCCAGGCAAGTACACTTTTGGTAATAAATCACCAGAGGAGATGAGTGACCTAGTAGGAATGAAAGCTCCTTGGTGGGAGTTATGGACTATCTAATGGACTAGTCACTTACAAGAAGTTCAAGGTACTAGTATTTAGAAATGTTACCCATTGTACCCTTCACCTTGGACTGGCAGAGATTTTTAGCAACTGTATTTATATATGTGTATATATTTACACATCTGTCTATTTATATGTGTGTATGTGTGTGTGTGTGTGTGTGTGTGTGTGTGTGTGTGTGTGTGTGTGTGTGTGTGTGTGTGTATATATATATATATATATATATATATATAAATAGATACATAAACATGCACACAGAGATAATGAGAACTTGATATATAGATATGTGTATGTGTGATTATGTGTGTGTGTGTGTGTGTGTGTGTGTGTGTGTGTGTGTGTGTGTGTGTGTGTGTGTGTGTGTGTATGTATGTGCAACTTTATCCACTTCTTTGTTTCAGACTTGATATGGATAACGTCTCTAAAAAGGATAACTTAACATAGACACACTTCCAACATTAATGAAGAGAAACAATTAATCACTTAGCATAACAGATAAACTATTCCTTACCTGTATACTACTTCCATAGTATGCCTTTTATAATCTAAATTATACCATGATCCCCCCAAAACGTGCATGCTGATTGGCCAGCGTTCCCATTGTAAATCGAGTTATATTAATGGAAAAAGGTCCGGTCGCCCGGACTTTTTTCCATTAGTATAACTCGTTTTTTTAAAACACTGTCTCGCTATGTTAAATGGGTTTAACATAGCGAGACAGTTTAAAATAAGCAACGGAGATCTCCGTTGCTTATTTTAAAGCTGTCTCATGTTAAACCCATTTAACATAGCAGACAGTGTTAAAAAGCAACGGAGAAAGCAAGATCTCCGTTGCTTTTTTTAGTGTTTCGCTATGTTAAATGAGTTTAACATAGCGAGACAGTTTTAAAATAAGCAGCGGAGATGTCCATTGCTTATTTTAAAACTGTCTCGCTATGTTAAACTCATTTAACATAGCTAAAAAGCAACGGAGATCTGGCTTTCTCCGTTGCTTTACAGCTCTGATGTACTGAGCAGGCGCAGTACATCAGAACTGCCACGGATGCCAGACATCTGCGGAAGGGCAGTAAACAGGCATTATACTATGCCATTATTTAAGAAAAGTAATAGTTTCTTTTCTTAAATAATGTCATATAATAATAACCACGCCTGGGTGTGGGTAATGCTAAATTACCCACGGTTGGCTTTGTTTGGTCCTCGGGCCGCCTCGGGACCAAACCACGCCAACCGTGGGTAAATTTAGCATTACCCACACCCAGGCGTGGGTTATTGCTATAATATTTAATGCAGTAGTAAATTTGGAGTGTTTAATATAAAATATAAGTCAACATTATATTAACTTTATTTAATTTCTTTCTTTTAACTTATTGTTAAGCAGGGCATATGTTCAACATGATTATACCAGTAATAATTTGTGCATCCTTATTTTTACAAAATTGTTTTCTTTCTAAGTAAGGGTGCATTTTTGTGAACCAGAGCTTAATTTCTACATATTTAGAAGATACATATTTAGAAGAATTAGACATTAAGGTTTCAGTGAGCCTGCATGTATGCACAATACGTAATAGGCATTAAGGATTTTTTAAATACATTTCTTAAAGAGAAAAGGTTTGAAGATTTCAGCACTAATCGATATTCCATACTTCTTGTTATAGTCATTTGAGTAAGTGGGAAATATTTTTTCTGCTGCTAATTAGTATTTTGCTCAAGAACAAGCAACCTTCATACTGACAGATCTTCATTTTTACAGGGGAAAGCAGGGATTTAGTTCTCAAAAATGCTGAGTTGAAAACAGATTTTAAATTAGTATTGAGTGTCCTTTAAAGCCACTAACTATTTGAAATCATATTCATCATTGCACTGCCAATAACACAAAATAGATTACAGAGTCATTACTTTAAAGTAGGTTTCAAGGCCTATACATTATATTTTAGTCAAAGAAACATGAATTGTAAAGCTGTTTGCATTTGAAATGGATTCAAACTGCAAAGAAAAGAGCAAAATGTAATAATCGCAAAAATATATAAAGTATAATATCTCAAGGTTGTTTTAAGATTTGGAGAATGTATGTAATCAGTTGTAAAAATTAATCTAATATAAATATGACATGTCTTCCTTGATCAAATAAATCATACTACGAATTCATATATATTCAATAAGAGGTCCAAAATGAGTATACATTTTTGTGCTTAGTCATTCTGTTACAAAACAAAAGACATGCACACATATGTAATAATAATAGCACCATGGAACAGTAACGAACAGAAGCTGTTATACTGCAGAAAATACCTAAGAAAGAAATGAAGAAGCCTAGTAAACTGGGAGGAAATGGGGTCCTGGATGTAGGAAATTCACAAATGAAGAGTCAGGTCTTGAAGGGCATAGTGCTTATGACAATTAGATTGTTTATGAAATGTTTTAGCACATTCTTATGGAAAATATTGCTGCAAACCATCTATCAAGCCTGCAGAAAAAGAGAAACTGAGAGAGTGAAAAACAAGGCATGAAAACAGGACTGGAAGCCAAAAGGATGACATGCAGGATGAGCTGGCAGCTGCTGGATTAAGAAGGTAGAAAGTCAGCAATATAAAGAAATAAACAAATAATCAGTTTAGAGCTGGAAAAAAAGTGATGCTGCAGCCAGGACAAAGCATTACCAGAATGGATACTATCCCTCAGTATGTGAGAAGCAAGCAAGGTGGTCATTTGATGGTATGCAACAGCTACTTTTCATACCAGGGTAAAAGGGGTGAAAATCGCCTCAGATTGGAATGTGTGCAGTTATAAAGCATGAAGTGGACCAAGGCAACAATGTTTGTTGTTTTTCTGTACCTCCAAGGTCACCAGAATGTACCACTCAAATGTGGAAATGGACAAAAAAGTGGAGTGTGAGATTTTTCTTTATTCTAACGATTCTGCAGAGCACCAGGATAGTGTAGAAACCATTATCAGTATTGGTCACCCAGTCATTCCTCTACATGATCCCTTTTGTCACCTTCTATTTCTCTGCAGCTAGACAGAGGGTATACAGAACCATCCTCTCCTGCATGCAGTCTGTTGTATAGTTCAAACTAGCTGTGAGTGTTGGCTTGTCGACCAGTGTGCTTAATTTAAAAAAAAAAAACGATTCCTTCTCTCATTGTCTACATTTGTATGCAATCAATTTGGGAGAATGATATTTTAAGACTTCTGTTTTCCTCTTACAATTCTGAAGATGAATAAAAGCTGGCATCTTCTATTCTTAAAGAACCTAACCCACATTCCATACTTTAATAAATCAGTTATTTAATGTTAAAATTAGTTTTCCCTGTATTAATGAAGCTTAAGAGGTTTCCCATCAGGCAGTTTGTTTAGTACAATCTTACTTTTTTCATTTCAGTGCTATGACATTTGTGAAATAACTGTAATCAATTTCCTTATGGTAGACTTCTCTTCTTACATTGGTTTCTGTTTTCCTTTTTTTTTCAAATACAATTAACAACAGTTCTTAAAAGTCCAGCATTGCTAATTCACAATCTTTTTTTGACTCTGCAGTATACATATATATATATATTTATATATATATATATATATATATATATATATATATATATATATATATATATATATATATATATATATATATATATATATATATATATATATATCTATGTACATATATATATATATATATATATATATATATATATATATATATATATATATATATATGGATCACCTTCAGATGCCTGAAATGCCAAACTGCCGACACACAAATCACCGACACCAAAAGACCGACAACAAAAAATACCAACAGCGCAAAACACCAAATACCATTACACCAACACACTACACGTAAACAACACAGTACACTACATAACATATCCACTATCCCTAACCCAAACCCTAACCCTAAGGTCCGACACTACCGCACACTTACCCTAACTGCACCCTAACCCTAACTCACTTACCCACCCCTAACCCCAAGATCCGACACTACCGCACACTCACCTTACCTGCACCCTAACCCTAACTCACTTACCCACCCCTAACCCCAAGATCCGACACTACCGCACACTCACCCTACCTGCACCCTAACCCTAACTCACTTAACCCACCCCTAAACCCACAGTCCCTCACTATCGCACACTTACCTGTCCGCTCCCAAACACTAAATCCCTCACTCTATCGCACACTTACCGAGTCCGTCGGGTTCTCACCTTGTCGGTCATCTGCGTTGTCGGTGTTTTCGACCCGTCGGATTCCGTGTCGGTGAAATGCGATGTCGGGCATCTGAAGGTGACCCATATATATATATATATATATATATATATATATATATATATATATATATATATTATATTTTTCTTTGTTTCTTTTCTCTAATGTTTCTGTAAGAACTTCCCAGGGATTCATTAACAATCACATAGGCTTTGTAAGTAGTCTACACAATTACAGCACATTTGCGCAATGGACAGCAACGCTCATTGAATTTGCATGGTGCTCAACACACATACATATTTCCAAGCACCATTTGGTAGAGAAGCACAAGTACAGAATGCAAACAAAACTCCTTGTCTGTAGGCAAACGTATTTTGATAGCAAATGCAGACAGTTTATATGAAGCGATGCAAACTGGATTATAAGAAATTAGATGCACGAGATATGAAATTGGGATAATGTACACAGAATACAATGTTAATAGTGCAGAGATAAGTATAAGGAGAGGGTAAACAGAAAAAATGTATTCAGTTAATGTATTAAAATATGACGACCTGACAAAAAAACATTTTTCAACAGAAAGACAGACATATTGACGGTAATAATAAATAACTCTGCACCAATTCTTTATACATGTGTGCAACTAAAAACACAATGCAGCATTGTAAAAAAGGGGATTAAATGTGATTCTAATAATTGTAAAATGCTGACTTGAGATAACAGTTAGCAAGGACAATGGATACATTAAGAGATATTCGTATACACAGAATTCAATGTTAAAAGTGCAGGGATAAGTATGGGGGGGGTAAATGGAAAAATGTACTCACTTAATGTATTCAGTATGATGATATGATATTGAAACATTTTCAGCAGGAAGACATACATATTGATGATACACAACTCTTTTGGCTTTTCCCAGTTAGGGGTCGCCACAGTGGAACTCCGGTCCGCTAATGATCGGCAGTGGATTTTTACAGTGCCAAGTTGCCAGCCCGACACCCAACCTTCAAAGAAGGCACTTCCATTCATGCACACACCTACCTGCATGTCTTTAACATCACTCAACTGTGAAGAGGACACGCAGACTCCACACAGAAGGCGCTCCAACTGAGAATCGAATGGGAGAACCTCTTGCTGTGAGGCGACAATGCTAACCGCTGCACCACTGCAGACTCTAATCCTGTTTCCAATTGTTTACCCATGTACTGAACTAAAAATTGATATGTTAATAATGAATGTGACAGGGACACAATGCAACATTGTAAGAAAAAGGAGTAAATATGATATTAATACTCATAACATGCTGAGTGAAGATAGTTAGCAAGGACAGTGGATACATTGGGTCTATTTGTATACATGGTAGGTAGTGAATATGACATGTATATACAGGGAATGCATGTGTGATAATTGACTGTAGAGCTATATCCTCCTCTTCATCCTGTATAAACAAGGCATGAACCATACAGCTGCTGTATTATGGCCAGCAGAAATGGACACGTTTTACTATTTGTGTCATTGGACAACCATAGCTAGAGGGGTATGTTACCTTGACATGTTTATTAGACAAGCATGTGTTTTATATTCACATACATCATGAACACTAATAAAATAGCACTCAAAATGCACAAGTGACAAATGACAATACAGATATGATGACACTGCAGTAGTTCAAAATTTCCATTCATAAATGGAGCACATCTACAACATGATTTGCTGGGCATGCTCAGAAGGCATTACAGTGAATGCTGCTGTAACAGCATTTAAACAACACAAATACACAAGAAAGTGTCCGAACAAAGGTCCAGCATGCTCACAATATATTACAGTGAACACTGCCATAACAGCTTGTAAACAACACAAACATACAAGAAAGTATCCAAACACAGGCCCAATCGCACTTTATAATGATTTGGTATCATGGCATACAGGAAGATATGTTATGTCTTATACATTGTGAAGAAAATATTTACAGTGTTACATACCACATTGCAGTGTCAGTGGTAAAACAAGTAGCACACTCACCTTTTGTGCAAAAGGCTGTGGGTTCTATTACTACACTAGGTATATTGATTATTGACACTGCAGTATAGCTTACAGGGGGTGCTGCACTCCTGAGTGTGTCATCCTTCAGATGAGATGTTAATTCAAAGCCCTCTCTGCCTGAGTTGGTGGTAGCTCAGGTAGATGTAAAAAATCCCACAGCACCTATCAAAATGATTAAGGGAAAGTTCCCAGATACCCTGGTCAAATTTCCCTTAGTAGTATAAATGATACCTTGGCTATCCCCAGAAAAGAGGCTACTAGCTAGTGGTACTAACCCACCCAACAAAGTATAAATAAAATAAATAAATAAATGCTTGGAGGAAGACATGCAATATAGTGCTTTCTTATTTGCAATTTAAGTAATGCCTGTGATCAATCAATGACATACTCAACAACTCCCACTTGCCAGACTCGAACGCATGCCAGGACAAACAACAAAAAGATATGTAGCAACCTGTGATGCCACGGAAATAGGCATACTATATGTGTCATGAACATACTTGAAAGGCTTACAGGACTTCCCTATTATAATGGGTATGGATCCCCTACTGTAGAGGGTAATGCTTTAAAAATGTTATCCTCTGACTGTGCCATAAATTCTTCCTTTGACTAAGCCACTTCTGCCTGACACACAACTATCTGACAGACAGATGTTACCAGATTCAAACTCCCGCCTATCATACTGCACACTCTACAGAGATGCGTATCGACTGCATCTGCCACTCAACATAACAATGGATCTTGTCACAAATAATGAAGTTAATGTGTGAAGTAGAAAAGGACATTTGAGGATAATGTGTGCAGTATGATTTTGTCACAGTGATAACAAGGAGGTAACTGTTAATGTTCAGACAACTGTGAGCAGTACAATATCAATGTTTCTCAACCAAGGGTGATGTTCTTTCTGTTTTGTACAACAACAGTGTCCTAGAATTGAAACACACTGTATCTGTGTAGATATGCTATATAAGTCATTACTGAATGCATGTGACACAGGAGCACTCACACCACAACATTTGCAGAACAACTATTTCACTGGCAGGATATTATAAAATGACTTTATATTTATTTCTCCAAAGTACAAACTGAGAGTTTGTGCAATGTCGGTACATTCATATAATGTTGCTCTTTGGTGGAAATGAATAACAGGCTATGTAAGGTCACCAACTACTGACATGTGTATGAATCACATGTGCCACACTGGAAGTGTTAAAGCAGTGAGAGTCCACCTGTGTGAAACCATTACATCAAATAATTGTGGTGCATCTGTATGAGTAAAAGAGCTTGGGGAGATTTCTCCCACTGATTTGTACATATTATAACACTTGTGAATGTCATTCATGCATAACAGTATTAGGGTACATGATGCTTGAAGTCAGTCAATGTGGGTTTTGAACACTTGACTATGTGACAACATAAACTACATGATATTGGAAAGAATGGATAACCCACTGTGCAAGTGGTGCTACAGTTGTGAACTATTTCGGTCTTTGAAGCTGTGACATTGTGTTATTGCTGCAGGGGATAAGCGTGCCTTTAATTTATTTAAAAGGCTTTTGCTATATGTGTCTTTCTCACACAATATTTCCTGCTGCTTGGTATATCCAAACACATGTGATGCATAATGCAGTTCCCACTGTGACATGCGAGTGGCCATCAAAGACAATTTGTGGATGATCATGGGTTCAAACACAACAGCATACAAATCTCCTATCTTTATACTTAATGCAGTCTACAGAGCACAGCATCAACAGCCAGTAACACAGTATAATACATATGACCACTGCAATGTAGTTCTTTTTTGATGTGAGCAAACCTTTATTTCCTGGGGTAACACAAATTTATAAGGAGTCCTCTGCCAGTGAAAATATGGCTCCAGACTGGAAGTTTACATGAGGGGTATTGTCCAGGACACAATTGTACATGACAGTACATACAGTCATATTAGTTATCCAAGTTTGGATTAAAACTCTCTACCTATCTAATTACACAGTATATGGAACACAGAATTAGCCGCAAGCACCAAAGGTGAAGTATGATTTGTAAGCGCACAGAGTCCACATTTGAGATGATGAATTCATCAGTAAGATGCAGAGAAGATGTTTGTGGTAAAGGTGGGATAAAGTGTGGGGCATCCTCTTTCATGTTAAAATCTTCCCTGACTGGACACTGATACAGCACATCAGTTCAGAAAGATATATGTATCCAACACTGAAGTACACAGACAAGTTCCCCACTGTAAGATTTGAACCTCTTACCTATCTAGTTACACAGTCTAGAGAGCACAATGTTAGCAACAAGCAAAGGAGAAGTCTGACTCTTAATGTAAAGAGAGAGTGCACTTTTAACATGATGACCTCATTGTTATAGATAAGACATTTGTGGAATAGTCACCCAGAGTCAATTTTTCCCATGATTAGAAGCTTATACAGCACATCTATTCAGGTATGGTAGGGTAGGTGGCAGGTGCAGAAGTGCAGGACATACAAGCAGACAGGGATGCTGACAGACACAAAAGGATGGGGGACACTATGATTAGGGATATGTAGTGGACCTCGGACATGCATCCAGATCCAGCTTGAGAACAGTTGGAATATAGTCAAACCCTCAAAACTGTCATCACTGTCACCTGTGTCAGTTGCAGGGATCAGTGCCAGACATGTCATCCTTTTAGCAATCTGATGCAAGACTTTTATAACCCTGATGATGTGGGCGCTAAGGATGCACTCCATAATGCTTTCCACCAGCCCTGACAAAATCACCACCTCCACTATTACTGCACCTGGAGGGTACTACTGCACCAACAGCTGGGGCAGAGCCACCTGAGGCAAGTGGAGCAAGTAGGGAAGTAGTTATGGAGGAAACACTGACAGGTTGTGACCCAGATGTCCTGGGTGTCTGTGCTGCCTGTATTGGTCCACCGCTGCCACCTGTGGAGGTATGGCAGTGATTGGTCTACCTCCCTGTGCTTATGGTTATTTTGTTGTCAGCAGCAATGTATGAAAAAAAACATATCTATGTAGACAGATAGATATGACAAAAAAGAGGGAATTAGATTAATGGTATGTCACATTACTTTATTTTTTCAATACATAAAACAAGATGACAAATACTTTAGTACACTTTGGCCACATTTGCATATGATGGGAAGGCATTATTGTGTCACAAAATCAATCAATTACAATGGCATGATATGACTAATAGAATCATGTATAGCATTATGCCATATTAGATATCTGTTTTTAAATGTAATATTTGCATTTTCCAAAACTTGATTGTTAATGTCTTGCAGTATTGCAGTTAATAGCTTCTAAATAATATCCTTAAAAATCTAATGTGTGTTTCTGTGTACTGAATCCACACACAGTTCAGCCGATGTACATATTGCCTAATGAGATCACCAAGAGCTATTGGAGAAGGCATGTATGATTGATATAAAAGTTAAGGTATGTCTGGTCAAGATGATATAAAGTGATGGACTGAAATACTATTTTGCCTTGCATTCAGACCTGATGTTTACTTACCCAGTGCCTGTCTGAGGTGAGTTAGTTTCTCCTGATGCATGTCACAGTTTTTGCTATCTCTGTTGCAGCAGTAGAGAAAAGAAAAAGCGATATCTGAAATGATGATCAATAACTGTATTGACTGGCTAATTAATGCTGTATTGTAAACAGGTGATGGAGCAGTATACTTCCCGCTTGCACTACTACATGTCACTGTAGTGGTGATGACATTGGTCCCCAGTGCATGGGATGCCAATTGGACTGAAAACAGCCTTGGCTAAGCTATTCCACACCTCATCATTACACTGAGACCTGGTATATTCCCCCTGCATTAGGTACTGGCTGTAGCACTTCATGAGGAATGCAGAAAAAATCCTGGACTCTTCAATACCCCACCTTTTTGTTCTAAATGGAACCCCATCCATACTATTGCCAGCTATTTCTGCTGCAGTCAAACTAGAAATATGGGTCTGAATTGACCTCCAATTCAGATCTTGCATGTAACAGCTTGTGCACAAAGATGCACAGCCCTGCCAGTTGCATTTGCACAACTGGAAGAATAGCAATGGTTTAGCAGACACATTGCTACTAATTACATCAAAAAGCATAGAAGGGATGAAATACGCAGTGAGATTATTTGACCTTGTGTGGTGCTCAAACTATTGACACAAGTTCCAATGTTAAACAGTGAAATGAATTACAGTATTTGTCATAATCATGACTGGTTGGAGGACAAATGATATGACTTGTGACAGAGTGAGCTGTTGGGATTTACACCCACTAGTAAGACTAAGTATTACCACTTGGAAATCGAACCCATGAGAAAAAAAAGAATACAATTGTATACTTTGCTTAGCAATGTCATTGATAGAAGTGCACTTTCTTTCTTCCGTGGTAATTAGAGGTATACAAATTTAAGAATGAATGGAGATATACTGTAATTCAGAGATACCTGTATGTGACTTTTCTTAGTCATGAAACTGCGGTTCTATGTAAAATAAAGTATTTGTGTTTGTAATTACATTTCAGATGCATGCAGTTGTATGACCTGATTAATATATGGTGCGTTAGCATGCATACATACTTCACAAGACATACTGTCATAAACACATACTTATGATATTTCATAAGTCATAAGAATTGTAACAAAAATATTCTGCACATGATACCTATGTATGTGAATTGTACATTATAGCAATAACCCATGCCTGAGTGTGGGTAATGCTGGATTTACCCATGGTTGGCATGGTTTGGTCACGAGGGCGAAGCCCGAGTGGCCAAACAATACCAACCGTGGGTAAATCCAGCATTACCTACACCCAGGTGTGGGTTATTGCTATTATACAATGACATTATTTAAGAAAAAAATAATTACTTTTCTTAAATAATGGCATTGTATAATGCCTCCTTGCTGCCCTTCCACAGCTGTCTGGTATTCTGCGGCAGTTCTGATGTACTGCACATGCGTATGCCTACGCAGTACATCAGAGCTGTGGGCAAAAGCAAATGAGAAAGCAAGATCTATGTTGCTTTATACAAACTGTTTTGCTATGTTAAATGGGTTTAACATAGCAAGACAGCTTTAAAAAAGCAACGGAGAATCTCCGTTTCTTTTTTTAAAGCTGCCTTGCTATGTTAAACCCATTTAACATAGTGAGACAGTTTTGAAAGCGAGAAGCAAGATCTCCGTTGCTTTTTACAAACTGTCTCACTATGTTAAAGGAGTTTAACATAGCGAGACAGTGTGAAGAAACGGAGATCTTGCTTTCTCCATTGCTGTAAAAAAAGAGTTATAGTAATGGAAAAAGTCCAGGAGACCGGACCTTTTTTCCATTACTATAACTCTGATTTACAACATGCACACTGACCAATCAGCGTGCAAGTTTTTGAATATTAATGGGGGGTCATTGTATAATAAATATTATCATTGTCATGTTTAACACAATTTACACATATTATATTTGGTTACAGAGAAACCTGTAATGGTTTTCCAGTGTTTCAAATGAATTCAGTGCCATCAAAGCTAAGAATATTTTCTTCATTAACTAAACTTGTACTCGCTTTATACCATGATCACTACTATTTTTGAGCATTTTAAAACATTTAATTAATTTTGTGACAAAAATAGTAATTTCTCTGTTTGTTGTTTTTTCTAGTCTGTGCACCTCCTAATCTCATTGCAGAAGGGAAAATTAGCTAGGGACTTGTTGTTTGGTATATGTTTGCTGTTTAATCTGCAAGATGCCTTTTCTGTGCTTTTACATTAAGAAATTCCAGGACAAACATCTTGTGGCAGAAGGTGTTTACCTGGTCCCTTTGAGTTGGGAAGCACTGCTAGTTGTTTATTGTTTAATCTGCACTTGAGAGTTGATTTTGCTGGGGTCTATATTATGTTGTCAAAAGACATGTTCAGCAAACACATCTTCACCAACACAAACAGCGAAGTAAGGAATCGCCGAACGGCCACTTCAGTGATTTTTTTCCCAGGGGGGAAAAATGCTTGGCTATCATCAGGGATTAGTCCTTTTCCCCACTGTAGTGCGCTCTAGGAGTTGGTATATTTAGTTACAGGGAGCATGGGGGGGGGGTGAAGTCCCCCACTTTGTAAGGATTGTACATTTGTGTTGTGTTTCTTCAGGCTAGTGATTTTTTTCCCTGAGAAAAAAAAACCTGGCTGTCCAGTGAATCTTTTCTTCGCTGTTTATGTGTCGATGAAGATGTGTTCACTGAACACATCTTTCAACAACATAATATAGACTCATTTTGCTGTGCTTTTACATTAACATACATCTTGTGGCAGAGGGTGTTTACCTGGGATGTCTGAGTTGAGAAGTAATGGAGAAAGCTCAAAGTGTGGTTGTTTATTGGCTAGAGGACATAGGAGTCAGTTTACAAGCTCTTTTTCTACTAAAAATCAGGCAAATTGCAAGGCTCTTTGTTCAATTACATAGCACTCTGCAATGCTTTTCCAGTGTTTCAGTTACATTCAGAGCCATCCAAGCTAATATGACTATTTTCTTGATTAACTGCACTTGAACTTGCTTCATATAGTGATCATAATTGTTTTGAGCATTTTTAAAGCAGTTATTTAATTTTATGGTAAAGATAGTCATTTTTTTCTGTTGGTTTTTCCAGTCTGCCTGCCTCCAAATCTCTTTGCAGAAAGGTGAGTTAGCCATGGACATAGTTGCTTGGTAGTTGTTTGGTGTTTAATCTGCACTTGAGAGGTGCATTTACTGTGCTTTTACATTAAGAAATGTGCGGAAAGGACATCTTATGGCAGAAGGTGTTTATCTCATCTCTCTGAGTTGGATTGCGCTGCTAGTTCTTCATCACCATCACCAACCCCGTTTTTCCCATTTTCTACATGGGATCAGGGTGTTGTGTTAACTGTCACCATCTCTCTTCATTTAATGGTGCACTCCTTGCCTTCTTCAACACTCATACGCAACCGTTGCAGACTTTCTCTCACACAATCCAACCACCTCTTCGCACGATGACCTTGTTTCTTCTTGGCTTCTTCTTGTCTGTCTCAAATTTTCTTCACCATACTGTCTTCTGATTTTCTGCACATGTGTCTGAACCACTGTAATCTGTCTCTTTCATCTTTTGCAATTGAAGCTACTTTGGCCTCTGCTCTTATGTCCTCATTTCTTCTTCTGTCCCACAGTGTGCATCCTACCAGCCATCTCAGGCACTTCACCACTGTTTTGTATACCTTACCTTTCAGCTTATTTGGCATTTTTCTGTCATACACTACACCTGACACTCTGTGCCAGTTGGCTGCAGCCCCTCTGATTCTAGCTTTGACCTCTTCATTCAGACATTTCTCTCCTCAACCACCTTAATCAGATAAATGAAGCTATTAACCTGTTCTGCTATCTTCCCTTCTATCTCATTTCTCAGCTTCTTCTGATTTCCACAATTTGCTGCCTTTACCACTGTCTCATCTGTACTCAGTTATATCCCATCTGCCTTCAGTTCTGCATTACATTCCCCTATCCTTTGCTGAAGTTCTTGCTGAGAGTCTGCCTGTAATGCCACATTATCTGCATACAGCAACTTTGTTGATCTTTCCCCTCTGACTAGTTTGCTAACATAATCCATCATCAGTATGGACAGCAGTGGGCTCAAAGCTGAACCCTGATGTGCACCCACTATGACTGAAAACCCATCTGTGAGACCAAACACTGTATGTAATTGAATCATTGGGTCCTTGTATATAGCCTGTACTAATTCTACCAATGCATCCAGAACCATCCGAGCTAACATAAGAATATTTTCTTAATTAACCGCACTCATACTTGCTTTATACAGGGAGCACTACTGTTTTGACACATTTTAAAGCATTTATTTAATGCTGTGGCAAAAATAGTAATTTCTCTATTTATTGGCTTTTCTACTATGTTTGTTTGTATCTTTCAGCTTTTCCTGGTTAGGGGTCACCACAGCGGAACTCCTGTCCGCTAATGATTGGTAGTTCATAGGTTCATAGGTTCATACTAGGCTATCTGCCCTAGGGCATTTATAAGCCTAGCCAGAATGTGTTTGGCTTTCGCCACCCATTTTAAATTTATTTTGCTATGCCCTTTTTCGAGGTTAGTATACTGTGCCTCTATCTAACAGTGACACAGAAGTGATACCCGGGGTAAACCTACGATCTCCCATCCACTCATCAAGATTCCTCTTGAAGAGAGTCAATGAGGGACTCTGCCTAACCTGGACTGGGATTTTATTCCAGAGTGAAGGGAGCCTCTGGGTTATGAATCTGTCCCTCCAGCATGTCCTATTTATTTCAGTGCTGAGGTTCAAGTCTCTCGAGCGCGTAGCTCGGTGGGATTTGGATTTTCTGAGGTGCAGCATGTCCATTAATTCCGGGTTGGACATGGCTTTATACGTCAGGCACAGATCTCTTCTGAACAGGCGGTATGCCACTGAGTAGAGCTGGAGTTTCTTTAACCGGGCAGCATATGGCATCTGTTTGAGCCCTTTGATCCTCTTGGTGAGGTACGTTTGGGGTCTTTCCAGTTGCTGCAGGTGTCTGGAAGGTACATCCCAAAAGGGGCATTGTACTCAATTATGGGCCTGATGAGGGATGAGTAAAGAGGCACGATGACCTCCCCTGATCTAGATGTGAATCTCTTCATGATTAGGTGGGCTATATAAAATGTTTTTCTAACCACTTTGGCCACGTGGTTGTCAAATGAGAGATTGCTATCAACTTGGGTCCCCAGGTCCCTAATTACTTCTTCTGTACTTAATGGATTTCCACCTATGTGGTAATTTGTGGGCACTTTGTTTTTGCCAAAGGGGATGACTATACACTTTTTGGCATTTAGCTTGAGGCCATGGCTCTGGCACCAGTTGTCTGTTTCTATGAGACCCTTTTGGAGGATGCTTGTGTCGGCTGGAGAGTCGATTATGGCACCCAGTTTGCAGTCATCTGCGAACTTGGTCAGCCACAGTCCTTCCGTGTTGGCCTGTACCTCTGAGAAATATATACCGAACAAGAGAGGTCCCAGGACTGAGCCTTGTGGGACACCACTTGTAACTGGTTTGGAGTCTGACATGGCTCCAGCAATTCTAACCATGTGGGTTCTGTCCTTGAGCCAGTTTGCAATCCATCTAGTGACATAGGGGTTTATATTTAAGCTGGTGAGCTTATCTATAATGCCCGAGTGGGGTATTGTATCGAAGGCTTTTGCGAGGTCCAGGTAGGCTGTGTGGACCACCTTCCCTCGTCAATGGCCTTGGTGACTGTTTCAAAGAAATCAACCAGGTTTAAGAGGCAGGATCTGCCCTTAACAAAGCCGAACTGGGTAGGATCCAGTGTTTGTAGGTCCCCAATATCTTTATTTATGAGGTCCATGATGATCCTTTCCATAGCTTTGCAGACCAAGCTAGTCAGGCTTATGGGGCGATAGTTTCCAGGATCCGTTGAGGCACCACCTTTATGGAGAGGGACCACTGTTGCTGTACGCCACTCTTTGGGCACATATCCTGTAGTAAGGCTGAGATTGAACAGTAGTTTTATGTTTGGGTTTAGCTCTTCTTTGAGTTCATGTAGGACGCAGCCGGGACACCATCTGGTCCCATTGATGCTGTGTTTTTGCTTTGGAGAGGGCGGCTCTTACCTGAGCATCTGAGATGTCAGGGGCAGCACTCTGCTGGGATAGATATTTGCCCTTTGGTGGGGAGGGAGAAGTTTGCGCTGAACCTGTCAGCTAGGATGTTGGCAATGTCTGTGGGTTCGGTGTATTTTTGTCATTTTGGACTAATTCTGAGCATATCTGGGAATTACCACCTAGGTTCCTAACATAACTAAAGAAAGCCTTGTGATTATCCTTAGTGTCCTGTGCAATTTTTCTCTTGAAGCTGGCCTTAGACAATTTTATGTGTGCCCGTAGTTTTTGCTAATACTGATCAGTGATGCCTTCCCTTTTGGGATTTTGCTTTATCATTTAGTAGCTTCCTCCTTCTATTGTATAGTTTGTTTATGGCTGGGGTCCACCAGACAGGACGTCTGCCTTTGGAGGATTGGGTCTTGGTTTTATTTGGGATCGCATGATCCATGCATTCCTGAAGGTGTTCATAGAATGCGTTTATAAAGGATTCTGCGGTCTGGGCTGTATTTTCCACAGGCCCGGGGCTTTTGAAGGTTTCCACCTCAGTTTTGAGGAGTGTAAAATTTGCTTTAGAGAAGTGTTTCACTGTGGTTTTCTGGGCAGGGGGTGGGGTCGGGATGTGAATATCCAGTGAGATTAGTTTATGGTCTGATCTTACCAGTGAGGGATACACTTCTGGTCTGGAGCATAGAGTCCCCATGTTGGTGATGATCAGGTCCAGTATGTTTTCCCTCTTGTGCGTGTGGTAACCAGCTGTTCCATAGCATTTGAGTTTATAAATTCTATGAACCTTTGGGCTAGGTGTTGGAGCTAGAGTAATGCTCCCAGTCTATGTTTGGGTAGTTGAAGTCACCCAATATAATGGTGTTTGGAGAGACCTTTATATTTTCCAGTGTTCTCAGGAAGGCCGAGTGGGGTTCCTGGGTTTGGGAGGGTGGTCTGTAGCAGGCTATAAACTGGAAGGCAGTTTTACCCACTGTTAGTTGCACATGGATAGTCTCTGATGCTTCGTGCTTTGCCACCAACCTGGAGGTGTGGGTATCTTTGATGAATATCGATACTCCCCCTCCTTTTGTGGTTCGGTCCAAGTTTTGGGGCCGAAAAGCATGGTATGAGGTATAACCTGGTAGTGCTGGGGTGCTCTCGGGAGCCCTGAACCAGGTTTCTGTTGATGTTCTCCATGCTAAGGAGAGTTTCGAGTGCGTGCATCTTGAGGTTTAGACTTCTGGCATTGAGTAGCATTACTCTTAGTTTCTTATCCCTTGTGATACCTATGGAGGTGGGTTTGTCTTTTGAGCCTTGCCCAAAAAAGGCACTATGGGGGTAGCAAGAGCCTTTGCCAATATCCTAAAGCCCAGGGGTGACAGGTGCAAGCCGTCCCTAGCGAAGCATCATGGCTTGTCGAGCATATCATCCCAAGCTGACAGGCATTGGATCCCCTTTGAATGACACCAGTACTTAAGCCAATTGTTGAAATTGATCATCTTGTCTTCATATTGTGGCATCATTCTTGGTGAGGGTAAGATGCTACTCAAGGTCAGGGTCATACCGGCCTGGGCTACATGCTCAGAGAGCTCCTTTATGTCTCTTTTCATGTAGTCCAGGGAGGTACGTCTCAGGTCAAAGTTGAATTTTACATGCCGAGTTACCAGCCCTGATGCACAACCTTCAATGAAGGCACGCCCATTCACGCATGTGTCCATGCAGAAGACGCTCTAGCTGATAATCGAACCAGACAGCGTCTTACTGTGAGGCGACAACGCTACCGCAGTACCACCACCGCGGTTGGCTTTTCTACTATGTGTGCCTCCAAATCTCTTTGAAGAAGGGTGAATTAGCCAGAAACTTAGTCATTTGGTAGTTGTTTGGTGTTTAAGCTGCTTTTGTTTTGCTTTTACATTAAGTAATTCCAGGAACAGATATCTTGTGGCAGAAGGTGTTTACCTGGTCTCTCTGAGTTGGGAAATACTGGTGGAAGCTTAAAGTGTAGTTATTATTTATTGGCTTAAAGGTATAGGAGTCAATTTTCAAAGCTTTTTTTTTCTCGGTGTGGAGCTGCACACCAGGTCATGGTTGTTAGCAGTGTCCTGTATAGTAGCAAATGCCTAGATAGTAAAATGCACCTATAATGTTAGGATAAGATCCAGAACCTGTTAAATAGTGTAACATTGTGCAGAAATAAGCTTAGGGAAGCTGGCTTGTACATCAAATAGCACTACTATATCTTAGCAATATATAACATCCTGCCCTTAACCCCATAAATTCCCAATAAGCCAACCCTATTACAGGACCAGCCAACATGAATATGCAATTTCCAAATGTCCCTGTGAACATCTTGGTAGATTTTGGCATCCTATGGCAATTTAGCAATTGTCTCATGTTCTCAGACAACCAGTTAATCATTAAAGAAAAAAACACGATATCCAACAGATGTAATTACACAACATCCTTGGAGGCAAAAATCTCGCATATGGACGAGGTTGTCATGAATGTTCACACTACATACTTCATACATACTGTTCACCACACACACACACACACACACACACACACACACACACACACACACACACACACACACAGATTGTCTTAAACTGAGGCATTTAAAATAAACCTTCCCAATTCTCAAAGACCTCCAAAGCCACCAAAGGGCAACACTGCTCCTCAGCAATCACTAAAGCACACACCAAAAGTAACACCAAACATCTCACCTACACCTACACCTAATGTTCCCCAAGTGCAACGCCAATAAGGCAAGGATATACTTTGCCTAATATTCGTCATTGTGGACTCCATTGTATGACACAGATGCCCCACTCACCAGGTTGGACAAGGATATGATAATGGTTAGTTACTTATCAGGAGTCAAGATTCATAATATCGTGCTCACACTCAGGTTACTGCATCCTAGGTATGAATGTGATTCTATCATAGTTCATGTGGGTGTAAATGACCTGAGACATACCTCACTAGACTATATGACGAGAGACATAATGGATCTCTCAGACTATGTGTCACAGATAGGTATGAGTTTTGCATTGAGCAGCATTCTACCTTCACCAAGGATGATGCCACAATATGAACATAAAATGATTGATTTTAATAATTGGCTTAGTTTCTGCTGTCACTCCAGGGGGACTTATTATCTGTCAGCATGGGAGAATATGGCCAAAAGACCATGTTGCTTTCACAAGGATGTATTTATCCTGCCTCCCCCCAATTGGCTAAAACTTTATCCACCCCCTTAAAGCCTTTTTAGGCAAAGCCAAAAATACAAAACTACGAGCATAGTGAAACAGTCTACAAGCAACCTTAAGGTGATACTGCTCAATGCTCAGAGCCTAAATAAAAAACTCCACACCCTTAAAGTCTTCCACACTCCGGAGAATGCAGAAATATGTGCCATGACTGAGAAATGGTTTAAAGCCATAGAAAGTACTCCAGAAGTGCAAGGCTACAGTGCCTTCTACACATTTAGACCAACAACAGTACAGACTGGGGCCAAAGGTGGAGGTGTTTTCATCTATGTTAGGAGCAAACATACCTCCAGTTTGGTTAAACAGGATGACACCATGAAGCTCATCCATGTGCAAGTCACGATAGGTAAAGTCCTTACCATATCATCGCTAGATACAGGTCACCATCAATGCACCTAGAGTCTCACAACTTTTACCTAAACCTATTAAAGGCATTCTCGAGCTAACCATACCCTCTTCATGGGTGACTTTAACTACCCCTCTATACACTGTCTCAAACTCACAGGCATAACAACTTAGTGGATCTGGTACTCACCAATAAGAAAGAGTGTTGCACCCCCCCCCCCCATCATGTAAAGTCCTCGCTAGTGAAGTCAGATCACAAACTTCTCACATTTGAAGTAAAAATCATCCCAGAAAATCCAGCTGAACTAGTAACAGTTAGAAACTATTCAAATGCAAACTACATCCTATTAAGTAATATTTTATCAAAATTTAAGGATCCTCAACCCAGAGACCACAGCTGCCAATGTTGAATTATTCATGGAGTCACAATACAAACATTGTGAATAGCTGCATAGAGGCTGGTGTACCTACCAGGAATAAAAACCAGTACAAACAAAAACAAACCCCACTGGTGGAATCCTCACCTAAACAGAGTACATAAAAAAATACAAAAACTCATGGCCAAAACTAGGAAAAGCAACTCTCTTTAAGACAAGTGCTCTCTTATACAACTAAATAATTAACTGAGAGGTCTAATTAAGTCCAGCAAGGCTAACTATGAGGTCAGAATAGCCTCACAGGTTAAGGACAATCAGAAGGCCTTCTTCAACTATGTCTGGAGCCTTAAAGTTAGCACACAACAATGTGTTGAACTGGTGGTGAACAGTACCACCTACACTGAAAGGGGTGAGATGGCAAGTTTTCTGTCTGATAAATTCAGCTCACACTTCACCCCCAGTACTTTTCCCAGCTCCAACATTCCAACATGTAAAATCTTCTCCAGCATACATTCCTCAGCTATCAGTATATATATATATATATATATATATATATATATATACACAGCCAGCGATATGAGAGGGATAGAAGCGGCATAGATAAAGAAGGAGAAGGGAGGGGGAATGGAAGGAAGCTAGTGGACAGTAATGATTTGTAGGAGATGTGTCTTATTCTGCAACTATAAAGGCAATTTTCCGTTTCTTCTCTCATTTGCTTGGTTATGATTATCATTTCTGTTTCATCTCTCTTTTTTATAAATTGGTACATCTAAGTCACCTGCACATGGTAACCTTCTGTATTCTTGTTAATGTCCAAAAGGTAGATGTATGTGTAACTGAAAGGTATTTGATTTCATTCCATTAGCATATTTTAATTTTTATTATACATTTCACATAACATATGTTAGATCATTGTTTATTCAATTTTTCTTTTTTTTCATATTGCTTACTTGTTATCATAGATGATCCTGTCAGTAGCACTACAGCTATGGAACTCTTGCTGCCTGATGATAGAGTATTGGTGGCCTCCAATGATGATAGCAGTAATGTAGAAGCACAGTCTGGGGCTGCAGAGGGTCAGTCTGGCACTGAGTTTGTGCCTCCAATATCTCCTGCTCCTGTTTTAGATGCAGACAGTATGCCAATGCATACCCATGACAGAGATACCTCGAACATCAAGGTAGTGGTTACTCCAGTTGCAGAACTGGCTGATTGTCCTGATAGTTATTGTGAAGGCAAGGTGCCAGACAGGCAGAGGAGGATGCCTGTTGTTCATCTTGCTTCTGATGCTGCTGCTGTGTCAGTAGGTGCCATACAATGTATGTATAAGGCCACTATGGAGATGCAGTCACATTTCACAAGGGGCTCAGAAGAAATTATTTAAGTATGGAACATTGTGCATTCTGACATGCAGGACTGCTTGTACCGTGTGAGTGACTCTTTGTACAGGATGAATGACACACTAGATAAGGTAGTATTTGTATGGAACATCTGCTTGGGGATGTTTGGCATCCATGTAGTCGAAGAGCTGCAGCTTCATGTGGTGATAACCAACATGCCCATACAAGATCTTCCTCCTGTAGTGGCAATACTTCCACTGTTCCATCAGGATTGCCATGTGGTCATGGTCCTGGACATAGTCTGCTTGAGAGCTCATCCAATAGATATGACTCATGTTCAGGTAGCATTCCACATTCTAGAGAATGCTATGTAACTAGCAGTGCAACTCCTGGCAGAGGTAGTTTTCCTGATTGGGGGTGATAACACAGAACTGACTAGTCCACCATGCATGGCTCACACATGCCTAGATGCAATGCTAGCACAGTGCTTGAATGTTCATGCAGACACACAAACATTCAACAAACGCTTGCTCTTACCACTTCACACACACACACACACACACACACACACACACACACACACACACACACACACACACACACACACACACACACACACGCACACACGCACACACACACACACGCACACATGCACACACACACACACACACACACACACACACACACACACACACACACACACACACACACACACACACACACACACACACACACACATTACTTACCTAAGCAGTACTGTCGACTGCTATACATATCTTGCTACTGGCCCTGCAAACTGGTTAAGTAAGGAATACATTTTTGTTTTACTTGCACACATTCACTCCTTTGATGGCAGGCTTGTCCTCCTATTCCCACTACCCTGTGCAAATAGTGATGGCTCTGCCCTGCTCTTTGCAAGATTCGTTATGACTTTGGGTTGCATATATGTCATGCACAAAGTGGATAGCTAATGCTTGCTTACTTAGAACCTTCCTTTAATATGAATGTATTGCAGAATAAATGCTGTTAATCATAGTTCATAAGCAGTTGTGAATGAATGTTTCTGTAATTGTTGACCATCTCAGTATTTTGTTACTGGTGTTACTCATGCAGTCAAAGCAGATGTTTTAAGTCTTGTTTACTTTTATACTTGTACAAATGCTGCTAACACTGACCTGTTCACTGGTTTATACATTGTGACCAGCTGAAATGCTTGATGCACATTATAGGGCGAAATCCATAGCTGTGTATTGCAAACATCATTCATAAGCTATTACTGACATTACTGTACACCTGGGATATGCATCACCTTAGGGACCCAAGAAAATTTGCATAGCACAGTAATCAGTTATATAACTGTATTGCTTTTTCTATACACGTTTAGGATTTACCTTGGTAATGCAGATATAAGATATTTCCTTGGGGAGATTGCTTGTGTCTACTGCTAACAGAATACAACCATTTCATGGTTAAGTAAAGGTTGTGCAGTTTGACAGGCATCATTTTTAATATTTGTATGTGCTAACGCTGTTATTCTTTCATTTAGGTATTCAGTGTATGCACTATCCTTTGTCTCTTAGCCAGAGCCATGGCATATTGTGTACACCTACATCTGTCAATAGCAGCTGCAGATGGTGGGTCTCCATCACAATTCTCATCTGTATCTGCTGGCCCCTGCACGAGGTCCTGCCCCTAGCTGTCCTTGTTGAAGATGTCTCCCAAGAATGATATGGTGAAACATGGAATTGTTATATTCTTGCTTGGTGTGGTTTTTGTGTGTTTCTGATGGCTGTCATGAGCCACGATTCCAGTGCATAACCTATATCCCCTACTAGATGCCTTTGTGGAATGTTACCCCTAACAAAATTGTGTACTGCTCACAAGTGTGCCATAAGTATGAGTCATAAAAACTGCCTGAGTTGCCTGCACAGACATTGTAGATATTCCAGTGGGCATTACAGACAACCTGACATTTTATAGAGTAATATCCTTTTCTTTTTAAGTGCTCCCTTCCATGTTCACTGTGTGGGGCTTTTTTTTTGTGTGTGCAATCTATTGCCTTCAAAACTTCAGGGAAGTGTGCTGTTGCATAAAATTCCTGCATGGTTCTTGTTCTCTCTTGTGTGGTGCATGGGAAACAGATATGCTCTCTTGCATGTTGAAACATTGAGTTAGAAATTGATGTAATATTCTGGATGCTGAGGCTTGTCACACCCCTAATCCCCTATGATGTCTGGAAAGTGCTGTAGCTAGTAGAGGTAATGCTACACATAGCGTTGTTTCCATTGAGATGGATTCTGCACAATTTGACTGGGGCCTTAGGTGAGGTTTGCGGAGGTTGCATATTTCCTCTAGTATTTCCCTGTCCACAGGGTATCACTCTACAATTTCTGTGTAGTGTAGTCCATGGAAAGTCAAACATGACGTAAACATCCTTCTTCTTGGCTGAGGTCTGACAGCAGCAGCACCTTGAATTAACACTTGTTGCACATATAGATTTACAACAGCAGCAGCTGTTGATGTTTTTTTTTCTAAGTGTAATTGTGGCTGTAATCCAGAGAGTTTTATATTTTAGGACAAATGGCTACACTGAGTGAACATGATTGCTTAATAGGGTCATGAATAGCTCCACCGCATTGCACTGGTTAATTAGGATGTAATTTGGCTACTGTGTTGTCATTAGCATTTTCTGCCATTTATCATTGTTTTACTTTGTATAAATATAAAATAGCATGCTATCATGTGCACAACATGCCGCAGTGCATACACAGTAGCTGCACTTAGTGCAGATGTTCATAAATCTGGCCCATTATATTTATTTTCTTTACTTATTTACCTATCAATTTCTCTCCTAACTTTTGTTGAGTTATGCCTTCTAAATGAATTTGAATTCATTTTCTGACTACTCCCTCGTGTATTACCCTACATTTCTAGTGCTATGTTTTCCAATTATTTTATGGCATTTCACTTGAGAACCTCTTGTGCTTTTTTCATTTCATTTTACACAACATATTTGCTGCTCATGAAGTTTGATTCTGTACTATTCTTCTACAATACCTTTATTCCTATTGGTTACAGATTTTCTGAAGAGCTACTCAGTCTTTTAAAGATCTGCCTTCCTGAAATACAGAACCAGCCTGTTAAAGTTGCTAGCCTGTAAAATTAAGTTGTTCATAAACGCACTGTTTTGTCATCCTTTTGTTGCAAATGGCTTTTCATGTTCTTAGCTGATATCCTTTTTGTTCTTTTGTGGCTTAAGTATACTAGTTCTGAGATTGTTCTCCTGTGTGTAGATATGGTTGCCATCTATTTAAGCCACACCCCTTTGCTAATGGAATAATTATCCTGATTTTAAAAGACAAATTGCTCAAAATGAGCCTGAAAGTAAGATGGCTCGCTGCTCATTAGCATGCTTTCTCCCTTGCACTCCACACAATACTGTAGCAGGTCATGGACTAACGATTTATGTACAAATCACTGATGTGAGTTAATTAGATTCAGGTAATGTCATTACTTGTGGTTGATTCCCTTATGCAATATGATTATCATGTCATGAGTGCTGGTGTGCTCTGCAGGTGGCATTTTACTACAGTATAACTGCTTATCAACAACTAGGTAAATTGTACTATTCACATATTATACTTCCTCTAGAATGTAATGACTAGAACTGACTTTACTACCTGAATTCTTTACTTGAGTCTTTCTTCTTCCTTTATGGTAATAAGATTTGTTTTACTATTTTGCTTTGAAAACTTTCTGCTTCTACTATAAAACAAGAGTTTTACAGCTCTTCATTAGCTCTGAGTCACTGCTAATCTCCATTATATAGTTAATCTTGATATGAATCCTCACCCCAAAATAACTGTTGAGCAATGAAGGAACATCATACACTTGAGCAATTCCTCTTAGTTCCATTTAACAAACATGTCAAGAAATACACACGTGTTAATTGCTCTTATCCTTACAACTGCATTTAGACACTATGTGACATTATATGCTCTTACCTTATATTTAGTTATGACAAGATCTGTCTCCTATATATTTGATAACAAACTTTCATCCTTCTGAGGAGCGGTGATTACTCTGTTCTATAGCATAATATCTGTTCTGTAGCATAAGACATTCAATCACAGAATGGAAATGGTTTGAAGGATGCAGTAGTTTTATACACTCAGACCATTTTGCCATAATGCCATCAATATGCAGCCAAAGTCACCTCTAGTGCAAGCTTTCAGTTCTTACAGTTTCTCAGCCATCATAGACAACTAGGAGCCAATCCGTAGCATTTCCAAAACCTTTTCCAGTATATCCTGTTTTTCAGATAAAGATTACTCAGACTATTGGCAGTGTGCATTCGTTTATCTGATTTGTACAGTACTTGCAGGTCCCATTTCTATAATGATAACAGCGTTTTCATTAGATGTGCTGAAGCATTACATAATGATTTTCTGTAAATGCTGAACAGTGGTTTATGATCTGATTCTTCTCCGATGTTGTTGTCATAAATATATTTCTGGACTGTCTGGTAGCCAAAGACAATAGCAAGCATTTTTTACATTTGTGCATACTATGCTGGAGTATCTGTTAGTGCTCTGTTGTATAAGCTACAGGCCTATCCTGTAACAGTGCTAAACCTCACCTTTGCCGATTAATATCAGATTATTCAGTTTTAGGCAGTGACACATCATTATATTCAAGAACTGATGCTGTGGTTCCTAGACTTTTCAGAGATTCAAAGCTCTTTTCTTGTTCTGATGACAAACCCCATATTGTATCATGCTCTACTAGCTTTATTTATGGTACTGAATTGTTTGACAAGAGAGGAATAGACAGATTCTGTATCATGTCTAAGCATTTACATAAGGCATGAATGGCCTGTAGGTTTTTTTATAGTCACTATAGCTCTAATGCACCAGAATCTATTGGTAGACAATTTCATTTAATACATACATCATCTATTATGAAGAGGTTATACCTGTCTGACATTTGATTCTACAGAGTTTCAAATATTTAGACCTTAGACTGTTCAACAGCTTTATTGGGTGTTTATTGAGCTTTATTTTATGGCATCCCATGCTAAAATGCCATGATATAGCCCTACAGATGTGCTTGCTAACACCTTTAGAACACTTTAAGAGCTGAATAGATTACAGAATGTAGCCATAAGAATCTATAAAAATTCATAGGTGTATTGAAAGTATAACATTTTCAAAGGAGTCTTCCAACCTGGATCAAGTGATATTCATGGTTTTCTTCAAACTCTTGAAAGAGTTTAGTATTTGGTATAGTCACTATTACCTCATCAGTAGTTTGACGTGGATCACTTTCTTTTTTAATCCTTTTTAAGTTCTTCTGTATCATTACATATCCTAACTCTTTTTCTACTTCATGACTGTTACTGTCTCCTTGACTTACTCTTTAGGTTCTCTCTGACCATAACGCCTAAAGACTTCATAAGCTTTAGCCCTTGTTCTAGTTTAACTTTGAGAGCAACATATATTCTTATAGAGACATTAGCAACAGGAACTATGTCAGGTGAACTCTTAAATGGTAGTCAGACTGCAGGCCTCCTATTTTTTTACATATATCATCATGCTTCCTTAGAATAGAATTTGTGTCCTGTAAAACACACTCGAGACTGTGTGTCTCTGATCCATGTATCTTTTGTTTTAGTATTTGAAGATTAGCAATTCACAGACACACTTAATGTATTTGTTTGCTATAGTGGGTTACTTGCAAATAAAATTCTGTTTTTACACACAGCTCACTGACATCTGCACTTTAGACTCAATACTGGATTACTTTTGTAGAGCACTAGCTTCAGAACTTTCACTGATAACTGTACTTACTATCTGTTCAACTTTTTCTGCTGACCTTCTCACACATTTTTACAGAATTGTTTCAAAGCCTGCCTCTGAATGTCTCCAGTACCAGTAGACTGCATACTATGTTAACAGCATTTACTGCACATATTGTGTCAGAAATTAGACATATTTTTACCTGACCTGCATGAATTATTTTCATCACATCAAATGTTGCACAAGCTTTTTGATGTATAATATTAAGTTGCTTTAAAAAGTGTAGATCAATATGTGTGCACAGCTTTAGGAACCTTTCTAGGGTCTTGCACAAGTGTATAAATATTGACCACATGTGAACCTGACTGACATTTTGGAGTAAGCTGTTGAGATGTAAGCATGTATGTCTATGTAGTCTGTCAGTCTGTTTATATTTTGTAATGCTGCTATCCATCCTGATATGTTTCTATGTAATAAAGCCAGTGGCGGCTTGTGACTTCAAATCAAAGGGGGGCTGCAGGAGACAGCTGAATGGGTGGGGTCAATAGGAAGGGGTGCGGCCAACTAGAAAGGGGAGGAGCTATGCTCAAAACCACAAAAACTAAATATACTGCCCTGGGTGCCAAACCGTCATTATGAGAGTCCAGTCAAGACAAAATGAAGTGTAGAAGAATAAAAATATTTCAATGCATTGGCTGCATGACAGCTTAATATCTAGATGGAAACAAAAAAGGTTGTGAGGCATGAAAAAATAAATTACTTTTTTTAAAAAAACATTAATGGAATGCCAGTCAAAATCAAGTATAAGAAAAACAAGCAGCACTCAACTCAAACCACTTCTTGCACTGCAGTTCTAATTATAATTTATATTCAGCTTTATTAAAGTACCAAGTAACATGCTGAAAGTAGAAATCTCTGATGCCCCCACTTGTAAAAATGTTCCTTATCCAAAAAAAGACCTGCTGCCTGAAATCTACTTGTTTCATGGGGAAAACATGATCAAAGTAAAAAATGAAAAGCAAACAAGAAATAAGCTCAAGATACATTGCTTAAAAGGATTACTGTACAGGTTATGGACCACATTAAAAGGATTACTGTACAGGTTATGGACCACACAATTGGCATTCTGTTTACGGGTAAAGCCTGCAGAGATGACTGGAAGTCTCCAAGTGTAATGAGACTCTTAAAATAATGTAATCCTGTCCTTTATTACAAATACTGGCATATGCATTTCAATACCCAAGGCTTATACATTATCTAGTTCAGTATTCTCTACATGGCAACAGAAAGGCTTTCAGTGTTGGCAATTCTTTAACAGTATGCTTATTAAAGCTTACTTGCATCTTGCAATCTCAGCCAAGCTTACCTAATGGTCATTAAAGTATTGCTACTTAAACACAGAGCAACAGGCACTTTGAGTAATAAACATAAATCAACAGTACAAAAAATATGACAGAAACCAGACCATTCTGTAAAAATCAAGAACAGATGAAAAGCCACTCTAGTACTTGTGTCTACCTTGGATGGGGGGGGGATACTCTGCACATTTACACTGCATAACTACTCCTTGCCTTGCTTCGACACATTCAGAGTCACTACATGGGGGAGTGGGGTGCAACAAGTATGTCACAGTTTGAAATGTCTCTGGCTGACTTGTGATGGCCCTGACACATTTGTCATACCTCTCAACCTCAGAGCAAGAAATCTGGACAAAGCCATACAAAGAAATGGGACAAAGGCCCAAAAATAAGGACATTTTTTAAAATATTGCTCTTAAAAACTTAGAAAGATAATAGAGGTCTTGCATCAGTATGAATTTTCTGAATGGCATGAAATCTGAAACTCAAATGTCTGTCATTATTTTCTAACTTCAGTCTTTAATGATTTGTCACTAATTTGCCAAAAAAACACAATTTTATGAAAAATTGACCAAAAATGTGATGTAAAAATAGCAACACAATACAGCTGGGAACCTGTCAAAGAAGGGATACTTTAATATTAGTACTGCTAACTTGAGCAGCTGACAAAATAAAATAATCTACATGCATTTCTGAAATAAAAGTAATCTAACCGATTATTACAGTTATTTCTTAATTATAAACCCTCCATGTTTTCTTCCAAAATTGCTATTTTGCGGAGGGATCATTACGGGAAGAGCAACGTTTTGAGCCAAAATCAGGGACAGTTGAGAGGTTTGGCTGTGCCTAATTCTATAAGGCAATTTATTTGCCTGTACCTCTCAACCTGTTAATGCAATAAATCTGGACAAGGCCAAATATATTGGGGGAACATATAAAGTACTAAAAATTGCTCTTATAAACTGAGACAGTTGATAGAACAGGTCTTACTTTTCCATGCATTTTTCTGAAGGTTATGAAGACTGAAACTCAGTGTGTCATTATTTAGTGACTTAATTCCTAAATGATTTGCCAGAAAAACACAAATTTTATGAGGAACAAACCAAAAATAAGAAGCAAAAAATCTATTCATTCTTTGAAAATCTGGACAGTTGGGAGGTATGGTTGAGCTGGGGTTGCCTAAGTTTGCCGCCCTTCCCCCTCACAAAACCATGGTCGAATTGAGCCTCCCCCTGCAGCCATTCCAATGATCCATTACTTGGCTATTTCACTCCATTTACCGTAAACACTAATGTGCATACTGATTTACTTCTATGATGATTTGAACTTCATTTGAAAGTTTTATTTTGCATTTTACAGCACAAACACTAAGACATCTGCTAAACAAACTTGGCATTAAAACTTCTCTGCCATTGAAACTCACATTCATTGAAACAACATTGAAACCCACATTCAAAGAAAATACATTTTACCCATGGCAGATAAAGATTAATTCTGGGCTGTTTTCAAATCATAGGCCCATTGCATATTAAACATACATGTGCTCTTTGATACACCTTCCTATTGCTTTGAACATTTTCCAGTAAACAATGAAACAAAACGCATGCACCAATGACAAAACTGCCCAATTCAGAACATTTCCATCATAAAAGTCTACTCAAACTTCTACAGTCCACTATTATCAGTAAATATGCACAATTCTACAGTCCACCATTATCAGTAAATATGCACAATCTCTGAAGTAGTAAAAAAGTCATCTAAATAATTCCACATTAAATAAATCTGTAATGAAGATGTTGCTGCTAGCAATCATCTTTATATTTAATGGTTTCATCGAAAAATAAAGTGTCTGATGCCCCTGAAGAATAAATTGCCTAAATTACATTAAAAATAAGCTAGTAATATTGCAATAGGAAATGGATGGCAAACTGATAACAGGCTCATAGTTAGTATCTTAACTTTCAGTATGGCAGCATTCACCCCTTATGGGAGTAGAAGCAACAACCTTCTGCATCAAAAGCAAGTACACAACCTGTTGTGCTATTAGCAATGCGAGCTGACTTAGCATAATCAGCACTAAACTTCTCTTCCCCTGCAGCTCTCAGCTCCTTGTGAAATTTATTCAATACTCAACTGCATCTCAACTTCGCAGCACAAGAAATCTGGAAAAAGCCAAATTTATTGGGGTGGGTCAAAAGGGCAAAGACCAAGGACACATTAAACATTGCTTGTATAATCTTGGAAAGCTGCTAGAATAAAATACTGTGTTACCACCATACATTTTACTGCCAAGGTCCCTGTGCAAAAGAGTCAGAACAACATACCACTATGCCAAATCACCTGCTTTGTGAAAGAAAAATGCTGTGTTACCACTGTACATTTTACTGCCAAGGTCCCTGTGCAAAACAGTCAGAGCAACATACCACTATGCCAAATCAGCTGCTTTGTGAAAGAGAGGAAGACTGAAACTTAAATGGCAATCATTTAATGAATTCAGTTCTCACCATAGCTGTCAACTTCTTAGCACAAAAAACCTGGACAAAGCCAATAACAGGGTAATACAGTTCCAAAAATAAGGACAAATTTCAAATAGTCATCTTATAAACTTAGAACATTGCTATAATAAAAGGTTGTGTTACTATATATGTATTGCTAGATTAAAGAGTTGTTTTACTATGCATTTTCTGAAGAATATGAAGTCTGAAATTCAAATGCCTGTCAATTTTACTTCTGACGGAACAAAAACAATTTTCAGCAGAGGCCCAGGGAGAAATACTGTAGACACATGTCTTTGTAAAATGGCAGGACACCAGAGCAAATCCACACAAACACAGGGATAAGATGCAGACTCCACACAGAAGGCACCCCAGCCAGGAATCAAACCAGAAAACCTATAGCTGTGAGGCAACAATACTGCCACTGCACCATCAAATATGTAAGGAATTAAACATTCAGAAACCTGAAGTCTGAAATTCAAATGCCTGTCAATTTTATTTAACATTTGTTAATCAGGACAGTCTGACTTGGAACAAAAAAACAATTTTCAGCAGAGGCCCAAGAAGAAATAATGCAGACATGTCTTTGTAACATGGGAGGACACAAAAGCAAACCCACACAAACACAGGGAGGAGATACAGACCCCACAAAGACAGCACCCCAGCCAAGAATCAAACCTGAGAACCTGCAGCTGTGAGGCAACAGTGCTACCACTGCACCATCAAATATCAAGCATTGCAACATTTACAAACCACAGATATTATGAGGAATAGATCAGATCAAATATGAGTCAAAAATCTGCATTTTTTTTTTACAGATGGTGGTGGGTAGGAAATTCACCTCTTTAACACCTGCATACAAGGTACAGGGTTCAAGCCTGAGGAATTCCCTACCACACCACCATGAGTCTATATTGCACCTGGGGCATTTTCTCACACACACACACACACACACACACACACACACACACACACACACACACACACACACACACACACACACACACACACACACACACACACACACACACACACACACACACACACACACACACCATAAATCCAAATCCCTACCAATCTGCGCATGCTCCAGACTGTCTCAACAGAAGTCCGGATTAGTGCGCATGCGCGAAAGTCCGCGATTTTTTTAAATTTTTTTATTTATTTATTTATTTATTTTAAGTTGAGGGGGCTGCAGTTTGGCAGTCCAATAGCACGGGCCACCCCTGAATAAAGCATATAAATTAACTAACCCGCCTGTTCATCATCTATACTATAGAGAGACAAGGGATATGGTGCCAGAATGGGAATCAGTTTCCTCAGCTTTGAGACCGAGTGGCACTCAGTTAAGACTGGAGGAATATACAAGAGTGAATCATCCCTACTGCACATATAACTTGCAAAACAGGTCAGAAATTAATTTCAGGTAATAAAACTTGCTCAAACTATTTCTTATTCACAAAATATGAAACGAGGCATTCAGAACGCTCTGAATGAATTCCTAAGAAACATAAATATTCAAAATGACAATATATTAACATAAATATATGAAATATCTAAGTAAACTGTTTGAAATAATGTCCAAGTTGCATAAAATGAATAAAACAAGGGAAACAACTGCATTTTTTCGCTAAGCACTATTTTTTCACATTAATCAAAGCTATTCCAGTTGTCTGAAGTGTATGAAGTGTTCATATGTTTGTGCAGTATTATAGTACAGTTATTTCACCAATTACCACCATTTCAAAGCATATTTCGCAAAGTACAGTATTTCAAAGGGTTTATTGTGCATTTGAATGTTATTACAGGCACATAGCAGTGTTTATATATGATTTCAAGGGCCTATTTTTTACAGTGTGTTTGGGCATAATTTGTTGGCATGGCTGAAGGATTTTGTAGACTATCTCAACTTGTGTTTGACAATAATGTTGCAGAGAACTGCAGAGTGTTTGAGCAAGATTATGATATTTTCATACAGGCTGCATTTTCTGATAAAGATAACTGTACAAAGGCATTTATCTTGCTTAATTTAGTTGGTTCAGAAGCCATTGAAAGGGAATGTTCATTTGTGTATGCACCTGCTGACTTTTCAGGAGAGGGAAAAATCATCATATAGTTGTACTGGTTGAGTCAAGCAAAGACTGCTTGAAATGTAAATTTAGAGAAATGTGTAACCCCCAAATGAATGTTACAATGGAAATGCATTTATTTTACACAAGGGATCAAAAGGCTGGTGAAACTTTTGCAGCATATATAACTGATTTGAGAAACAAAGCTACAACATGCAGATTTGGTGATTTAAGGGATGAGTTGATAAAATACAGACTTGTGTGTGGTATTAAAGATGATGCTGTGAGAAAGATTTTGCTTTCTGACAGTGATTTAACTTTGAATAATACCATTGAGATTTGTCAGATATATGAGCTTAGAGAAAAGCACACAAATATGCTTATAAATGAGAGATGCATGCTTCCAGTAATTAAGGCCAATCTTGATATTATGAAACACTTGGTTAAAAGAAACAAGCCCAAGCACATGGCAGCAACTATAAGCCCTGCAACAGCCACAGGAAAAAACTGTACCTGTCTTGCATGTTTCAGAGCACGCACAGTCTCAGTGAGGCACAAGAGTGAGTCAGCAAACTCAACGAATGGGCCCCCACTTAGCTTTATAGCCAGCTGTCGTAATTGTGGTGGAAGTCATGAGCCTAAAAGGGAAAATGTTTAGCTTTTGGGCAGCAATGTCCCAAATGCAATAAGTGGAATAATTTCAAAAGATTTTGTAAATCAAACAGGACACATTCTTTTATTAAAAGGGAACATTCAAAGAGACATGTTGATCGATTAGAAAGCCATGACCCTACTTTTTATGTTGATGGTATGTCAGTACTTCATGAAACATTCAATGCAGTAAATTTATGGGCAAAGAATGAAGTATTTTTTACTGTTCAGATAAATGGAAAACCCATAGAGCTCAAAGTTGACACAGGTTCAAAGTGCAATGTTATGTCTGCAGAGACATTTGCTTGAGTATGTGCTGGTGCAAAGCTTGATTTGGCAAAGTGTGCAAAGCTTGTTGCTTACAGTGTTGAAGAGACTCAGACTGAAGGTTCAGTGGTACTTTCATTTTCCTCTGCTGGGAGAAGCTACAACTTGTTATTTTATGTGGTCTAAACGCATGTACAGTCATTCTAAGGCTCAGAGGCAGTTCAAAAAATAAGGAAGCCCATCATGTTAGTTCAAAAGACCACTGTTCTAATTTTGCCCACTATATTTTTTCTACTTATGCCGATCTTTTGGAAGACAAACTAGGCAAGCTTCCAGTTGTGTACTCCATGAAGTTAGATCCAGAGGTCAGCCCAGTTGTCAGGCCAGCCTGGTAAGTTCCAGTAGCTATACAGAACAGAGTCAAAGCTGAGCTAGATAAGATGGTGCAACAAGGTGTAATTTGTCCCGTTGAAGAACCAACTGAATGGGCATCTTCCATGGTGGTAGCTCATAAGAAAGGCTCAGATGATATCAGAATATGTATTGATCCACAAGATTTCAACAAAGCACTGAAAAGATCTCATCATCCAATGTGCACAAAAAAGTTGCTGCTCTTATGCCAAATGTCATTGTTTTTTTCTGTTTTAGATGCAAAGAGTTCCTTTTGGCAAATTTTGTTTGATAAGAAATCCTCCTGGCTAGCTATGTTCTGTACTCCATTTGGCTGATACAGATTTTTTGAGAATGCCATTTGGGATAAATTTTGCCAGTGAAGTCTTTCAATGTTCAATGGATCAATTTTTTTCTGAATATCCTTGTGCTATTATAGTAGATGATATTCTAGTAGGGGGTAATGGTGAAGCTGAGCATGACAGAAAACTCAAGAAAGTTCTGGAAAGAGCACATGAAGTGAATCTTAAACTGAATCCTCAGAAATGCAAGTTCAGGTTATGAGAAGTCACTTATGTTGGTCATTTGTTTACCACTTCAGGCTTACGACCAGACCCTTAGAAGCAAACAGCTATTCTGGAGATACCAGCTCCAGACATTGTTCAAGCCCTTTAATGTTTTCTTGGCATGGTTTACTACCTAAGCAAGTTCATTCCAGACTTGAGCCAACTAGCAGCACTGCTTAGAGAGCTGACATGCAAAGATGTATCTTGGTCATGGTTGGAACAGCACCAGAGAGCATTTGATGTCCTGAAACAGACAATTGCCAGTCCACCAACTCTCAGATACTGTGATGTTCACAAACCAGTTACTCTTTCCTGTGATGCTTCGAAATTTAATCTTGGTGCAGTCATTCTTTGAGAGAGTCAACCTGTTGCCTATATGTCCAGATCACTAACCCAAACTGAAATGCAGTATGCTCAGATAGAGAAAGAACTTTTGGTAATTGTGTTTGCATGTTCAAAGTTCCATGATTATATTTATGGTCAACATATCCAGATCGAAACAGACCACCAACCTGTTGTCACAATTTTGAGAAAGCCTATGCATTCAGCTCCAGCCAGATTACAATGTATGATGTTAATTGCAGAAGTATAATTTCAATTTTGTCTACACAAAAGGCAAACTTTTTTGTCTTGCTGATACATTATCCAGATTTCCCAGAAATACCACTGAACAGCATGAGATTGAGAATCTTGATTTTGAAGTCATGAAAGTGAGAATTTTTTCTTCCACACATCCTGATGAGCTTAGAAATCACACAGCCTCAGATCCTGTTTTACAGACGCTCTACCACTTTGTCAGTCAAGGATGGCCATCAAAGCAATCTAGTTTATCTCAAGAAGTGCAACCTTATTTTCCTTACAGAGATGAGATTTTGTCTGACAATGGTATCATCATGAAAGGTCCAAAAGTAAATCTTCCAAAGTCTTTGCAACAAGATTATATTACTATCTTGCATCATGGCCACCCAGGAATTGATTCTACTGAAAAGATGGCGAGAGGACTGGTATTTTGGCCTTCTATGTCACAAGATATCGAGAGAGTACTTTCATCTTGTTCTGTATGTAATAGTACAAAGCCACATCAACAGAAAGAACCACTAATAGTACAAAGCCACAACAACAGAAAGAACCACTTTAGCTAAACCAGATTCCTGTACTACCCTGGTCGAAAATAGCCAATGACATTTTTGAATGGAGTGGTCAATATTTTTCGGTGTTAGTAGACTCTTATTCCAATTGGTTTGAGATTGACCTACTTCCTAACCAAGCATCCAATACTGTTATTACTAAGATGAAGCATCACTTTACAGTCCATGGTAGTCTGCACAAAGTTATTTCTGACAATGGTACACAGTTTACTAGCCAACAATTCAAAAGATTCACCAAAGAGTCCTGAGTACCCACAGTCAAATGGTTAGCAAAACGTGCAGTTCAAAGTGTGAAACAGTTACTTGAGAAGTTGAAACAAGACAATAGTGATGTTTTCCTGAATCTCTTGAATCTCAGAAATATTCCTTGTGATAAACATCTTGGTTCACCTGTCCAGAGACTTCTGTCGAGACACATTACCAATCAGCAGTAGTTTATTGATTCCAAGTGCTGAGAATAACAGATCAGTGAAAGCCCATCAGTTAAAGAAATGCCTATCTCAAAAGTCTTATTACAACAAATCCAGTAAACCACTGAATCCTTTACATGAAGGAGAGGCAGTGAGAATGCAAACATGCAAAGGTTGTAATTGGATTGGAGTCATGAAGAGTATTTGTCCAGAACCAAGATCATACATTGTGGAATCACAAGAAGTAGAATTTAGGTGGAATTTGAAACATTTGATGCCAGTGTCCAAGCCTGCACCACAGCACCTAGCCTCTTTATCTCAGAGTGAGTTATCCAGTGTTCTAGTTCCATAGGATGTTCCTGATATGAGTTACTCACTGAAGACTGTCCCTGTTGCTAAACCCAGTTCTGATTACTATATTACTAGATCAGGTCACATTTTCAGACCATGTTACAGATACACAGCAACCTGGACATGAACATTGTGTTTGTTTCTAATGTCTATATTATTGCATGTCTTATTTCAATATCATTTAATTGAGGGAAATATATTTAAAAGGGAGGCTGTAGATCAATATGTGTGTACAGCTTTAAGAATCTTTCTAGGAGCTTGCACAAGTGTGTAAATACTGAGCACATGTGAGCTTGACTGCCATTTTTCAGTAAGCTGCTGAGATGTAAACATGTATGTCTGTGTAGTCTGTCAGTTAATCAGTCTGTTTATATTTTGTGATGCTGCTATTCATCCTGATGTGTTTCTGTGTAATAAAGCATTTAAATGAACCATTCCACCTTTTTGTCATCTATGCTAAAGACAAATGAGCAACAAAAAGCTTGCATTACTTATTTTATATCCCTTTACTCAAGACCACCAAGCTCTCTAAATCCAAACTGCTAACAACTAATTTTCTCCATCTGGGTGACAGCTTGTCTATTCTTTCACTGAACAAAGCCTAGACTCCATCTGTTCCCTGTTTGGGGACAGTATATTAGCCCATTTGTTCTCCATCAGAAGCAGGTTGTGCATTGGCAGTCCATCATTCATGTATGGGCCTCCCCAGCTTTCCATCCAGAATGGCTGGTGGTCTATCTATAGTGTAGCTAATCTAGGTAAATCCCATTTGGATCTTTTCCCAGTTATGATGTGCTTCTCTGACTGAGTGATAAAAGCCAATCAGCTCAATAGCTGTTCCATGCAAATCCCCATCTCTCCTGTTGGGGGGGGTCACTGATACAGCAAGCTACACCACTCTCCTTGCACTAGTATGGGCAAGCGGGTGTCAGCCACTCTTTCCCACTCACTACTGTCATTGTCCTTCGAATACTTGGGACACTATCTGGGTCATAGTCAGGGTTCTACCCTTTTAATCACAGTGCTTTGCCCATATTTATTATTGTTATGTAGACAGATCTGATACATGATGCAAAGGCAAAAGTCTATACTGACAATAACATGCAATTAAATGGGTCTATATTAGAATGTCAACAGGGCAAAAGAGCAAACACCCTTACATTGACACACCTTAAGTGAAACCACTAAATCTCAAATGACCAGAACAGCGATTTATTTTCCCAGGGGAAAAAAATCGCTGGGCCATTGTCAGGAATTTGCCCTTTCCTCCACTGTAGTGTGATCTTGGAGTTGGTATATTTAAGTAGGGTGTGTGTGGGGGGGGCATAGCTCCCCACATTGGGTGGTGTGTAGAGGCCAAAGCACCCCACTTTATTTTGTCTGTTTTTTTTTTTTTGTCCCAACAATTCTTTCCCTGGGAAAAAAAAAATCGCTGTTCTGGCCATTCAAGATTTAGTGGTTTCGCTTAAGATGTGTCAACGTAAAGGTGTTCACTCTTTTGCCCTGTCAATGTTCTAATATATACCCCAATTAAACATGTACATTTTAATGTTTAAATTCAGCATTTTAAATTTAGATATGTCCATTATATTGCACTTTTATCTTATTTATCATGCAGTCGTGTAATTTTGTCTATTATTTTAATAAACCTGGTCTTTCAGTTCATATCAGTCTCATTCACAGTCCTTATTTGCACACTTCCAGCACCCCAGTCATTCATTTAACCTGTATTTCAGAACACTCACTCAATCTATATACACCAGTGTTTTTTTTCCAGTGTTAAACCTACTTCTCGATAGTCTGATGCTTAGTCGATCATTTCATTGGTTTAATAATAATGATAATAACACATTTGCTAATCAGGTAAACCTGCAGTCCTTTTTTACAGGCATCCCAGCAGCAATCTTTGGTTAAGATCGATCACTCAATAAACAAATGAAGGCTGAAGCGCCAAACCCAATACCACAGGAATGATAGCTCACACCTATAAACCTCTGCACCACCTGCCAGACTTTTATATGCAAAAACTAGGTTGTTAATCTGGTGGATTATTTGTATTATAGTTGCATTATCCATGCTGAATTTGTCAAGACAAGAATTATTACCAGATGTTCAATTACATTAATTACTTTGGACTTAATTATGTCCCTTTTCCATAAGGTCTGGAAGGGTTTGACTGACATTGTATTTACAATTGCCCATCCAGTGGCTTAGGTCGGGCTTAAAAAGGGTCATGTAACATTTATGATTTATAATTGGAAGGTTTATTACATAAAATATGTATTCCTTGTGATAGACATCTTCTATCATTCCAGCAGGACATATTTATATTTGCTGTGGAAGTACAGATCTCTTGAATTGGTATTTAGGGTGCCATTAGTTTTGTGGATGTGAAGGAGGTTGCATAGAACTATACCATTTGAGGCTCTCTAGACTAGACTAGACAGAAATCTATAGGACATGCGAAAGAGCTAGAGCATTTTAAGGCAGTTAAGGTGGACATGCACTTGATTGTCTTAGTGAAGAAATGACTTGGGGCTGGATTCATGAAGGCTTGCATGGAGTCTTAGAGTAGAGTAAGACTCCATGCAGCCATCATGTCTGACGAGCGATCCAGGAACAGCCTGTAGGGGCGTGTAAGAGAGCTCCTAAAATGGCTCTTACACGGACAGGGCTGGGATATGCAAATTACCTCAATTGCAGGTGAAAGGCATGCAAATGAGGTAGATTTGTGATTCAGGAAACCCAAACCTGTCCAAGTAAGAGCAGTGTTATTTGCAGAAATGTACTCACTTGACAACTGAGTACCATTCTGCAAATAGCAAAATGGAGCTGTGACAGCTCCAAATAAAGGTTGCATCCAGTGCAGGAAGCATGCCAATGGCCAAATATACGGCCATGTGAAATGTTTCCTGAGGCAATATGAAAATAAAAATATTTTATTTTTTTTCGCTGATTTCCGATGTTTAAGCGTAGCGCAGCGCCACACAAATGGGCTGTGCTCGAAAACCCAGAATACTAAAAATTAAAACCCACAAATGTGGATTTTATGGAAATTGTTAATGTACAATGCAAGGGAATGGCAGGCTGAGGACAACATGGCCACCAAGTAGAGGTTGCCAAGGGGGGAAGCTCAGTCTAAGACATGTAACCAAGCATTAGTAGGCAATCCTATGTAAATGAGCATTAGGATAGTGAATCGCAAGTTTACATAGCAAATGAGCACAGTCAGTGGAGTGTAGGAGTAGGATATGGGGAGTAACAGAGTAGAAGATAGGTGACATCACGAGGGGGTATGTATGAAAGAAGTGAAGCTCATTGGAGCAGAGTGGCATGTGTCAGCTGTCATTTACACATCATGGAAAGAGGTGTGTCAACAGGTAGGCTAGGGAAAGGCAAGAAATGGAAGGTGTATGCCGTGGATAACACCAAAGTTTCTTGCTGAGCGGGTATGCGTGGGAGTGCGCGTGTGTAAACCCGAGTAAAACAGAGTGCACGCGTGTAAGCGTGAGTGCGCATGTTTAAGCCGGATTAAGCATGTATAAGGCTGTTTAAAGAGTTGTAAGCATGTTTGTGCTGGTGTGCGCGCGGTTTAACCCAAATAAGCAAGTTTTAGTCCATGTAAGCATGTGTGCACGCGTGTTAGCTGCTGTGAGCATGTTTGTGCTTGTGTGCGCGGCACCCCCCCCCCCTGAGGAAACAGAAAGGAAAAAGGAAGCACAACAAATAGTAGGAAGCTAGCAGGGAGTACTAGCAGAGCTAGCAGGTGAAAACAATCAGAATCAGGCAATTACACAGGCAGTACACTAGACCAGCCCCACCTAGCACTTAAAACTCTGCAAACAACAGTCCAGTATGTTTCTCACAACAGACACTGCAGTAAGCTAATAGAAGTGAAAACTGAAAAAGCTTTACTGAGACACAGAAATGTTAGGGGCTGCCATTGCTGTTATAAGTCGACATATGCAACATGCTGAGGGTGGTGACAATGGAAATGCTGCTGGACAACCCACAGTGAGGAGACGGAGAAGAGTGTACAGGCCCAGTGTAACCTACCAGGGGTTACATGAGCTGGAGATAGTGGAGCGCTATAGAGTGGACAGAGACCTCCTGCAGCAAATTGTTGATCTGTGCAGGCCACGCCTCACACAGAGAACCAACAGAGGGGAACCCATCCCAGTGGAAACCAAGGTATGTGTTGGCCTAAGAATATTAGCAACAGGTACCTTCCAGAGACCAACTGGTGATATGATGGGGATATCACAGGCATCAGCATCCAGGGTACTACACCAGTTCCTGGATGCCATGTCAGCACATTTCGGTGATCATGTATATTTCCCCAATTTCCGTGAGGTATTGCCCAACAATATGCGTCTCTTCCAGCAAATAGCGGAATACCCTGAGGTAGTGAGTGCAATAGACTGCACGCACATATGCATCAAAGCACAAGCCGGCGAGCAGGGTAGGGTCTACTTCAACCACAAGGGCTTCCCCTCCATCAACTGCCAGGTCGTGTGTGATGCCCAGGGCATAATACTGAATGTGTGTGCAGGCTGTCCTGGAAGCTACCATGATTCCCATATCTGGCATCTGATGCAGCTGTACCAGACATTTGCCAATGGGGACATCCCACATGGTCACCTAGTGGGGGATGCTGACTATGCATTGGAGCCCTGGCTGATGACACCCATCAGAAATGCACACACACCTGAACAGGAATGCCATAATGAGGCACACGCACAAACACGTAATGTAATAGAGCGTGTGTTTGGGCTGCTTAAGTCACGGTTCCGGTGCCTGGACACATCTGGTGGAGCCTTGCAGTACTCACCAACTACATGCATCCAAATTGTCATGGTATGTGCTATGCTACATAATATGATCCTGCGAAAACAGCTGCAACAGGACCAGCATAGACCTGGGCCAAACAGCCCCCCACCATTGCCAAGGCCATCACAGGCAGAGTGTGACTCAGAGGAGGAACAACCTGAGCCTGCCCCAGTAGGCAGAAGGAGGCATGCCCAGTATGCTTTGGCCTTGGCAAAGAGGCAACGCATAGCACATACACTGGCTCAGTAGGAACTCTGGAAATTATACCTCTCTCTGACTCACACACATAGTAAAAGGGATGCCTAAGTTGACACTACCTGCTTTCAAACATGTACAGGGAGTGTAGTATGTGCATCCGACATAGGCAGTCCTGCAGCACCACCTAAGGCATGATTGCCATGTGTTAAGCAATATAAAGCAGTGCTAAACAGCATTTACCACCATGTAATATATGCAAACAAAATCGCACACACCAACTAGCACAACTGTGGTCAATGTTCAGTAATATTGGCAACGTCCAGCAATGTTGGTGAATATTGAGCAATGTTGGACAAGCCTGGTCTAAGTAGGGCATAGCTGAACAAAAGCCAACATGCTCATATTTGCTTAACTGGCCCTTAAGCAGTCTGGTCTGCTCAGTATGAAAATATAAAGCAGTGATGGGCCTCAAACCCAGGATACTGTGCACTATAGCCAAAGTACTGAACCACTAAACCATGACAGTATTGCAGTGGTCAGCCTGTATGAAGGAATGTTGATAAGTCTATGCAAAGTATTCCATGGAAACCCTACAGGCACAGGATAATCCTTGTCGAGTTATGACACAAAGGTGAGTCCTGCAGTGAGAACAAAACCTGACTTCCAACACACACAGTATAAATGTTAATATCGGTCATGTTCGCACACATCAACAGATGTATTGGACCTCAGATAGCAACATACTGAAAAGTCACACTGGGCATGCTCACACACTTGAATAAATGAGACAAATGTCAGGCAAAAAAACATGGAATGGCAGAACTGGGCATGCTCACACACTTAGGCCATGTCTGAGTACAGCAGTGGGCCATGCATATCTGGCAGTTGCATGTGTTAACCCAGGAACCTGTCACTATACAGCAATCCACCCTGTGCACACAGTTATATGACAACAGACACATCTATAATATAGTGGAACCCTGTCATAATCAAATATGTTCTGCAGATACCAAAGTTCTTCATAGAAACTGGTAAAGCAAAGATGATAAAGACCTGCAAACAGTATCAGCAATAAACATTGTGCATCTTGAACATTAGCATAGGTTCAGAGGTCGATACTAGGCTATCTGCCCTAGGGCATGTACAAGCCTAGCCAGAGTGTGTTTGGCATTCGCAACCCTGTCAGATTACTACACTGTGTGTGTGAATAGTAGGTCACACAAGATAGCCCATGTACATTTAGGCTAGTGTGCCTCTGTCTAGCAGGGACACAGACAATATCCCAGGGGTAAACGTACGATCACCCATACAGTCATCAAGATGTCTCCAGTAGGTGGTCAGTGGGTGGCTCTGCCTATGTGAAACTGGGATTACATTCTGGAGTGAGTGGTGCCTCTGGGATAAGAATCTGTCCCTCCACAATGTCCTATTAACATCTGTGCTGAGGTATATGTCCCTGGAGTGTGTAGCTCCAAGGGAGTCAGATATCCTGAGGTGGAGCATGTCCAGCAATTCTGGGTTGGGTATATCTGTAAACAACAGGTACACATCATATCTGAGTAGGTGGTAAGTGACTGAATAGAGCTGGAGTTACTGCATCTGAACTGTGCAGGGCATCTGTGTGAGTCCCTAGATCTGCTTGGTGAGGAACTTCAGTGGCCAGTACAGTTGCTGCAGGTGTCGGGTAAGGTACACCCCAAATGTGGCATTGTAACCAAGCATGGATGTGATGAGTATAGGGGCACAATGACCTCACTTGATCTAGATGTGAAACCATATGGGATAAGGTGGTCCACATAGAAGGTGTGCCCAACCACTTTGGCAACGTGAATGTCAAAGGCAACAGTACGAACAAGTCATGTCCCCAAACCCCTAACAACTCCTACTGTATGTAATGCAGTACTATCTATGTGGTAATGTGCGGGCATGTTGTTATTCCCAAAGGGGATGACTATGCAACTTATGGCATTTAGCTGTAGGCCTTGGCTCAGGCACTAGTCATCCATCACTGTGAGACCCTGTTTGAGTATGCATGTGGCAGCTGGAGAGTTGATCATGGCACCCAGTTTGCAGTCAAGTGCAAACATGTTCAGCCATATTCCCCCTGTGGTAGCCTGTACGTCAGACAAATATATACTGAACAAGACAGGTCCCAGGACTGAGCCGTGTGGGATGCCACATGTAACTGGTGTATAGTCAGACATGGCACCTGCAATTCTGACCATGTGGGTGCTATCCCTGATCTAGGTATCAATCCATCGTGTGAGATATGTGTCCATATCGATGCTGGTGAGCCTATGCATAATGGCCCAGTGGGTTATTGTGTTGAAGGGTTTTGCAAGGTTCTGGTAGGCTGTGTGGACAGCCGTCCCTATGTCGATGGACCTGTTAGCCTTTAAAGAATACAAACAGGTTCAAGAGGCACGATCTGCCCACAACAATGCTGAAATGTGTAGGACACAGTGTCCATAGGTTCCTGATGTCTATGTGTATGAGTCCCATGACAATACACTTCATAGCTTTGCAGAACAGGCTACTTAGGCTTATAGGGCAATATTGTCTGTGGTCCATTGTGGCACCAACTCTGTGGAGTGGGACCACTGTCGCTGTATGCCATTCCTTGGGTACATATCCTGTGGTAACTCCGATATTGAACAGTGATGTAATGTGAGGGTTACGTCTGTCATGATGCTCATGTAACATGCAGGCTGGGACACCGTCTGGTCACATTGATACTGTGATATATGCTTTGGGGAGGGCAGCACTCACCTGCTACTGTGTGATGTCAGGGAAGTTATACTCTGTTGGGATGGATAGTTGCTCCTAAGGAGGGATGGGTGGGAGATATCTGCACTGAACCTGTTTGCCAGGATGTTGGCAATGCCAGTGGGTTCAGGGTAGGTTTAGTCAGTATGCAGTAACTCACAGCATATCAGTGAGTGTCCACCCAGGTTCCTGACATAACTGAAGAAGGCCGGGTGATAGTCCTACATGTCTGTTGCAATTGTCCGGTAGAAACGACCCTTAGAAAAGTTCATGAGTGATCGTAGCTGTCTGCTAGTACAGATCACAGATGCCTTCCCAGTCTGGGATTGTGCTCTATCATGTAGTAGCTTCCTCCTGACATTGTACAGCTTATTAATGGCTGGGGTCTACCAGACAGGTCCCCTGCCATTGGAGTAGTGAGTCCTGTTGTTATTTGGGATAGCACAGTCCATGCAGTCCACTAGGTGTCCATAGAATGTGTATGTAAAGGCTGCAGCAGTGTGAGCTGTATTTGCCACTGTCTCAGGGTCTCTGAAGGATACCACCTTGCTGCGGTGTAGTGAGGCATTGGCACATGAGAAGTTCACCAAGATTACCCAGGATGGGTGTGTGGAGGGTATATGTATGTCCAGTGAGATACATGTATGTTCTGACCTTACCAATACGGGGTATATTGCTGGTGTGGAACATAGAATCCCCATGTTGGTGATGATCAGGTCCAATATGTATTCCCCCTTGTGGCTGCGCTGACTGGTTGTGCCATAGCATATGAGTCTACAAATTGTAGTGACTGTTGGGTGAGGGTGTCGGGGCTTGAGTAGTATCCCTAGTCAATATTTGTGTATATGAAGTCACACAATATAATGGTGTTTGTGGAGACCTTCATATTCTTCATAGTTCCCACGAAAGCCGAGTGTGGTTTCTGGGTTTGGGAGTGTGTTCTGTAGCAGGCAACAAACTGAAAGGCAGTATTGCACAATGGTGGTTGTATATGCATGGTCTGTGATGCTTTGTGCAGTGCTACTAACCCAGAGGTGTGTGTATCTGTGATGTATATGGATACTCCCCCTAGTTGTGTTGTCTGTTCCAAGGTTTGTTGTCAGACAGCATGGTATGAAACATAACCTGGTAGTGCTGGTGTGCATAAGCGAGCCTGAACCAGGCATCTGTCAGTGCACAGATATCGCCATCCTCCATACTGAGGAGAGTCCTGAGTGGCCGCAATATGAGATTAACACAATTGTTGTTGAGCAGCATTACCCTTAGTTACATTTAACCTGTAATGTCTATGGAGGTGGGTTTGTCTTCTGAGCCCTGATTAAAAAAAGGCACTATGGTGGTAGCAAGAGCCTTAGCCAGCATTCCAAAGTCCAAGGGTGACAGGTGCAAGCTGTCCATAGTGAAGCTACGTGGCATGTTGAGCATGTCACCATAGGCTGACACTGTATCCCCTATGAATTAAACAAATTTGTTAGGCAGCTGTTAAATGTGATATGTGTGTCCGTATACCGTGACATCATAATTGGTGGGTGTAAGATGCTAGACAAGGTCAGGGTCATACTGGCCTGGGCTACATGATCAGAGTGTTCCTCCATGTATTATGTCATGTGGTCCAGGGAGTAACATCTGAGGTTATACACACACCAGCATGGATACTGACGGTGCCAGTCCTGAACTTGCGTTGGAGTGACCTGACTGCCTGTGTTATGCGGCAGATCCTGGCACCCAACAGACAGCCCAAAGTGACTATTCCCTTGTTAGGGCTGGTGAGTGGTACGTCAGTGTGTCTGACAATAAGTGTCGCCTATTACAAGTGTATTAGGTGTGTTGTTTAGCCTGAAGGGCAGTGACTGTGTGGCACACTGACATTGTAAACTATGTGATATGTGAGTATTGTAGTGGGGTAGCAGGTGTGTGTGTGTGTCTGCTTTGGAGGTCTCTGCTGCTTAGGTAGAGTACATTTACAGCATCTGAGTATGTATATGTGTGATAATGTGGATTGAGTGCTGTTGCTAGAAGATATGTGAGACTGATATGTGGTGTGTGTGGGTACCTTCACCACCTGATAGACTGTGCCAGTCATGGGTCGAGAGTGTTCAGCACCCTGTATGTCTATATAGGTGCATCTCAGACATATATCTGAGTTCGTCGGGAGGAGGAGAGGGTTGTCTGTGTACATGAGGCAGATGTGACATTGTGTCAATATCACAATATCCACCAGCTGGTCTGGAGAGTTCACACGAAACCGACCCCTGGACATGCCAGGATATTATCATGACATACTCTGTAGCCTGATCACAAAGGATCAGTAGGGTGTTAAGCATGTAAAAGAGTATAACAGGGATTAGTGCTCATGTTCGTTGGTGTTTTGTAAAGAGTAGCTGAAAAGGAGTCCAGACTGAATCATGACACCTCCTTCAGCTATGTCATAAACAGCAATGTACACCCATATATGTCCAGAGTTAGGGCCAACTGTACATGAGTGACAATGCCGACATCATGACAGACAGGCCCATATGTACATACCCACCTCCCACTGACAATACTCCATATCATCATACCAGGAGATATCACATGTAGAATGGATGAGCAGCTAGACCCACTGCCAAAAGCATGGCAGCAAGTGGAATACATTGATTCCCAATATGTGTCATGCACAAACTACAGAACAAACAGATCATGCACCTGAACTGTCAGCTGAGCCTCACCCACTACACAGGATGTGGAACCGTTGAATGTGTCACAGCTACATATGGCACTCCCCACAAGTGTTGGTGCACAACACACCATGGGAAGTCAAGTCCAGTACGCCTATGAAGTCTGATCTGCAAGGTCATGGAGTCCATCATGGTTGCAGTCATAAACAGAGCTATTGGAAGCTGACATACACACAACCCAACCAACTGTGGTATGTTCATGTGTGGATCATGGTTCCCAAACATGCTAGACTGTTTGCAAGGCAGCCACCCAGGACATACATCAATGACCACATCTACACGTGTCACATAGAATTTGAATAGCCCTTTATCAACATCCCAGACACATGTAGTATCCACAAAACCAACAGGCTGTGCATAAATATGTGTTGACATATGACGGAATGTCAATGTGTCCACAGATAGATCACACAAGGTAAGGATTCTGAGGTCTTGTTCAAGATGTTGACACCTGCTGACCCACATGGACCATTCCTGGAATGGCATAAAACAAAGCGTACACACATCACCATGTCCAGTCTGATGATGTCACCATCCTATAAATACAGCAGGAGAAGGGAAACCAGCCAGTAAAGCAAATAGCGGGCCGTGTTAATGCATCTCTCTCTAGTATCATAACATAGTTAGGTAGGGGTTTGAATCCTGCAAACAGTGTGTGTGTGTGTGTGTGTGTGTGTGTGTGTGTGTGTGTGTGTGTGTGTGGGGGGGGGTGTATATGTGTGCAGTTCCCTTTGAGAGGTGTCCCCTTTTTGGAGACTGGGAAAACACACTAAAAGAGGTACATTCCTCTTTGGAAAGACTGATGATGTCACCATCCTACAAATACAGCCGGAGAAGGGAAACCACCCAATAAAGCAGATAGCGCACCGTGTTAATACATCACTCTCTAGTATCATAACATAGCTAGGTAGGGGTTTGAATCCTGCAAATACTGACTGTGTGTGTGTCACTGTTGGTCAATGCGGTGTGGGTTTTGCTTTTACTATGGTATGACATATTATGATTACAACAGTAAGTGCGTTGCACACAAGTATCTGCGTGGCAAATATATATGTGTACATGTCCCCTCAATCAGTACACAGGTGTGAAGCCTACATACTACATGAATACATTTGTTTCCATTGACAGGTTGTGCCGCTGCTTCTCGGATCGTAGGTCACATATGTATGTATGTGACAAGGCCGTCCACTGTCGTGCTCTGTGGCCAAGGTCATCTGTGGCACACACACCCATGACAGTTACTTAAGAGTAGTGTGAGTGAGGGTATATGCCTGGGGTATATGTCAGATATGGTCATACACGACAAAGACTGCCAAGAATGGACAGTCTTTATAGGTGTACGACTGCCTTGTGGATATGCATTCAGGCATCTAATGTCTTATGTGATACACCTTGGGACTCCACAATACCTATGGATATGTGGATACCAAGGGACACATGACATAACATAAGGCTGTATGTACACATTGGTACCCAACATACATGTTGAGGGCTACCACCTGTGTGGTACTGATGGGATAGTATGTATAGTATATGAGGATGACTATGCCATATTCGGCTTACTGCTATACAGCATGTATCAGACAACAGGTATCTGTCTGTATGATACCCTTGTGTAGGATATGCGTCCCATCCAGGGAATGCATTGTAGGCCAATACATGCATGTCCAGATTTGGATGGACATATCCCTAGTGTGGCTGCATGTACCTAAGAGGGCTATATGCCAAACAGGTGTGGTCACAGGAATGGGTGGCGGTCATTACCACTGGTTAGTGTTATAGTGTAGCACCAGAAGGATCCAATTGTCACTGGGTTCCCTACTACTGTGTGTCATTTGTCAGGACATCATCCAATGATTGCTTATAGTCATGCTGTTGAGGTTGTGTATACTACCAGACCACAAATCATTGACAGATATTAACGGTATCACCCACAGCATAGTGTCAACCCATGTCATACACACGTCTACCCATGTTAGTACATAACTGTAGTAGAATGCATACTGGCCATTGAAAGATACTATGAGATGTTAACAATGTGTATGACAGGGTATGCCACACGTCCTATGTGTCCACTATGCACGTACATGCAGACAGTGTGTACCCACCATGTTCACAGATGTACACTTGCTAATCTGTACTGCATACATCACACGAATACTGTCCACTCACTAACACATGCTGGCAATACATTACACTTCAGCCAAGTGGCACATGGGTGGACAATAGATACCCAGACCTAACAGTGGTGTAAACAATGCTACATTGACAATCAGAGTTTTGATGCATAATGTCCGCTCAGATATACCTACAAGGATGTCGTTACACTTCCTTGTTGACAACCTGCTATTATTGCTACACTGCTATAGTGTCACCCTGTGCATCAGCACCATGTTAGCCTGTCCCTCCGTCAATGATGCAGATGACAGGAGGCGACACAGGTATCATCATATGCACAGGGCATTATGTTGTTTGCCAGAGCCTGACATTGACCCATCCAATCGACATGTTTGTGTGTGTGTGTGTGTGTGTGTGTGTGTGTGTGTGTGTGTGTGTGTGTGTGTGTGTGGAACAACAGTACAGCATGGGCCAATGTTGATGTAATGTGTGTGTGTATGTGTGAGCCCTAGTTGTTTGGTTAATGTGTGTGTGTCTACATTCACACAGCTCCACCATGTGGCTGCCATATACGGTAGTTTGTGGGACAGCCACAGACTGTACCTGCTAGGCTGTACAGATCACTGTCTCCAGCCATGGACACAGTACCTGTGCCTGGCAGGGGTGCTACGGACAGTATCAGGTACCAACCCTGACTGGGTACTGTCAACAGAGGCAGAGGTATGACGACTGGACCCATGTCCCTGCTGGGACTGGCCAGAGCCACGTGCACGTGGTCTACTGGGATGATCAATGGACAGGCCAGCCCCAGCATTGGTGGGGCTGGTACTGCCACTACGGGAGCGACTGTGAACTGTGGGCCATCCGCGACCACTGCCAGCTGTTGCTGTTGCTGGCATGCGTCCGCGTCTACATCGCAACCATCTCACATGGTCCTGGCTCATGGAAGACATGTTGTGGAGGGCATCTAATGTCTCCCCCCAACGTCTATCAACGACCTCGGTGTAAGTCCAGATGGCACCGGCAAGGTCACGGATGCTGTCATTGATAGAGGTGTAATGTTCCCTCTGCGCCCTAAGTCCCTGCCTGGTGTACCATTCCATACGTGCCTGAGCCTGCATTACATCCCGGAACATACTGGTCGTCATATGACCTGTGAGGGCACACCTGCCAGGGGCAATACGACCAGTGGTGCTCCCCCGAGAACCCCTGGAACTCCACCTATGTGGTACTGTTCCAGGTCTAAGGCTATGGCTGCTGTGAGGGGATGCAAGTGACATGGGTACCACACTCTCCTGGTCAATGCCAACTGTATGCTGTCCCTTGCCTATGACCATTGGTGGTGAGGGATGTATCGACAGTATGAGTGTGCTCATAGATGGGGTTAAACGCTGTGTACTGTTGATTGGCGGACCAACAACAGACCCTGTCAAATCTTCCTGTGCCAATATACATGTGTCATCATCACCACTATTCGTGGCAGTGTCTTCAGGTTACCTGCTGCTTTCGCCAACCCCTAACTCAGTACCTGTGAGAGGAAGACAGGAAACACACGTTACGGTCTGCACATGCACACATGCACACATGCACACATGCACACATGAACACATGAACATATGCACACATGCACACATGAACACATGAACACATGCACACACGAACACATGCACACATGCACACATGAACACATGCACACATGGACACATGTGCACATGCGCACATGCACACATGAACACTAATACACACCTCACTACAGCACATACACACACATACCAGCAATCCAACACATGCTCTATAGTGGGTGAAGGTGGGTGTCAGTATCACAAGGTAGACAGTCACCACACACGTGTCAGCATGCAGAATATGTGTTGCACAAGACCATGCAGTACAAGTGTAGATGCCCCTATTAAATGGCAGTATACATGGCTTTGGTGCAACTGTGTAGTTGGTCAGTGATTGGCTACACCCTGGAACACAATGTGTACATGGACACAACATTGCTGTGCAGGTATTACCAGCTATGCAATGCCCTGTGCACCATCACTCACAAGTATGCATGCCATGGCTGCATGTGTTATCTGTGTGACACATAGATATCCATGTCTGAGTGCAGTGTCTGTGTCCATAGCAGATAATAGTGGGCACAGGTGTAGCACATGCATGCTATGTACACACACGGGATGTGCGGTGCATGTTGACGTGAAGGAATCCCAATGCTCGACATGGCCAGTGTACAGTGGTTATGGTGAGTGTGGGACATATTGCAGATATGTGGGTGCTAGACATGGCATGGCATGCTACACGACTGCAACATTAAACACCACACATACCCAATGTGTGTCAAGTGACCTATACACCCACTAGCATTCTAGGACATATCTGTGACACTTTGTGTGGATGGTGACTGCTGTGCCTATTGTGTATACTGGCATATGCAAGCACACAGACAACATGCTTGCATATTGTGTATAGGTGCATATGTTTGCACACACACACTACACTGAGGTGCAACGCAATGACTGCTATGAGTAGTACTGTGGTCACTGTAACTGGATGGGGTGTAGTACCCTGTGCCATCATCAACATGCATCTTGTGGTCACTCACAGCTTAGTGTGCAAGACCACCACCTAGCATGCTGTACCTGAACTGCAGTGCCGTGGCTACGTTCACAATTACACAGCCACCTTGTACATGGGTGTTTGAGGTGCCCAATAGGGAGCATTGCCTAACATGACTGTGTTATGTGTTGCAGAGTGTTGCACAGCCCCATGATAGGCCTCTACCCCTGAGGTACATCATGTGTGTGTGTGCATGACATGTGGGATACTGAAGTGTGACCTTACAGCGGGTGTGTGGTAATGCCAAATGTAGCATGTTTTCGTGTACTGCGTATGATAAACATGTTCTGTTGTGTACAGCTGTAGCAACTATACATATCCAATGTGCAGTACAGTGTTGCCACAATTGTAACTGCTGCACTGTGCATTGCATGTGATTGAGGCAGCTACTGACTTTACTGAGATGATTGACGTCTCACAGCAAACATGCATAGCATGCATTATGTCTAGGTGTGTTACGTGTACATGGCCTACACCTCCCCTATGAGATGCACATTTCATTACCAATATTAAAGTGTTAACACACTCACCAGCATGTATTGTCTGCCCTGATGTCACATCAGAGGGACCTAGAAGAATATGACACAGTTTGTCAGTGGCCAAAACTGTGGCATTGCTACTGTGAGTGTGCTAAACGACAGTGGAACAACAGTCAACAGTCACAGGTGTACAGATACTATTCCAAATATCAGTACTGCACATGTTAGGCAGCACAACTGCTAAACACACAGTACACATCTCACATATGCATATTCTAACAATACAGGTAATGGTAGTCTACAGCTAGGGCGTATTACCTGCATGCTCCATGTCATCCTGCTGGGTGGCTCCAGCCTCCATGATGACACATGTGTGATGCTGTTGTCACTGTAGGCCAGGAGCCACCACACTTAGGAGCAGCTCCTCCACTCTGGTGAGGGGGGGTGTATGGCCACCCCACCACCTGTGCCAAGCTGTTGCCTATGGATATCAGACGCACGCCGCCGGACATGTCTAATTAAATCACTGCAGTGATGGTGTACCCGCTCATATGTCCAGTTATGCATGCCTATGTTATTTACCCGGCGAACAAGGTCTTGCCACAGTGCAGTACGGTCATGCTGGTGCTGGCTGGCCCTGGAAAAAAGCAGGTTATAGTGCTGCACCAGGCTGTTCAGAATTTCCTGCTCCTCCACAGCTGAATATGATGGATTACATTAATGAGCCATAACCCTGGAAGACAATTAAATGATATGTGTGAGCATGTCATGTGGCACACTTAACATTATGAGGTACAGATATCACTTAACTGCCATATATAGCATCTATCTGTCTATCAGAGGATACACACATTCAATACCACATATCAGTGCTCAGCCCACAACTGGCTGACAGTGCCTGCAACACTCCATATAACACACCAGTATACACCAGTAGCCGGCACACTGTTTGGGATACAATGCACAACCTTGCCCCAGGGGTATATATCAAGCTAATGCATGAAGAAATATGTCATCGAATGCAATGAATATCATGTACATTTACAGTATTACTGGTAAACCACCCTAGTCTTTGATGCCATACCCCTACCTAACATATGTGCACAGTTGTTAATATAGCTGGCATACTGCTGTAACAGAGTATACATGTTGCTAGGTACATACACATACCCTGTAACACACATGTCATTGCGGGCATACAGGCATCATTAAACACGCATCAGACATACATACAACACACAGATGTATGCCGACACAGATGAGCATTACCTGTGTACCTTATAGTACTGTGTGCCCCTACTTACAGATACCTATGCCTGTGGTATGTAATCTGTGCAGACTACAGGAAACACACAAGACAGTGTTTCCAGGGACTGTGAACATACACCATACTGTGCTGTTTAGGCCTACAGCTTCAGGTAGTACAACAGTTCATATGTGAGCTGGAGTCACCAGCAGTAGCACTTACTGAGCATACATGTATTGCTTCAGCCTACATTGGGACACCGCAGTCATACACAAAGAACTACGTCACAACATATGCCATCCTACTATGTCTGCATCCCAATAACTGACACATCTTTCTCCGGCCTCACACCTAGGACACAAACTACCATGACAGACACAACCCCACACTAAGCTATCACACCGTTACAAACCTTGCACACAGTCACTGTCACACTCATTCTGCCTCACATAGCAGGTACTGCACTGAGTACATGTGAGTGTGCATTGTGTCATAGGTAGGTAATATGCTATTGGCCCTAGGGCCTAGAGCAGCCTAGCCATATGCTACCCTGGCCTTTGACACACATGTAATGCGATTTCACTTGCTCCTGTCAACCAGATACACAGAGGTGACTCCCAGGGCATATTACCTATCTCCAAAACAATCATCATGGGTATGTATGACATCTGCTAATGAGGAGCCTTGTTTGTTCATGCTGGGTGGTTTAGTCCAGAGTATGGCATATTTGTGGATAGGAACCTGTACCTCCAGCATGTGCTGTTTAGTGAGGTGACAAGGATTAGGGCCTAGGTCATGTAGCCCAGAGGGATTGTGAGGTGTTGCCATGGTGGTTGGCCGACTGCTATGGGTGTGACATACCTCTGTATGTCCGGCAGTGGTAACCACTGGGTGGGCGGTATGCAATGCACTCTAGCTGTGGTTTGTAAGTCAGTTTGCATAAGGCATGTGTTTGAGGGCAGTATTACTCTTTGTTAGGTATGTCTGTGGCCTTTCCACTTGCTGTAGTTGTCATGTGAGGTACATACCACATGGGGCATTGTGATGAGTAGAGGGGAACACTGACCTATATTTCCCTAGATGACACACCTTTTGTGATGACACGTACCACATAGACAGATTACATTACTTCTGTGGCACTGTGATTATCAAAGGGGAGCCTACTGTCCACCTGTGTCCTGTGTACCATTCTGACACCATCAGTGTTAGGCAGGCTACCACCTATGTGGCAGTTACTGCGCAAGGTGTTTTGGAATGGGGTATGGCACTGCAGTATCAACATTGGTGTTCAGTCCATGCCTTGGACAACAGGCACCTGTTGCAGTACATATGACCCCGTGTCTCCCTCACTCTCTCTTAGATATATATATATATATATATATATATATATATATATATATATATATATATATATATATATATGCATACAGACATATATACATATCTATCCATATCTATCCGTATCTATCCATAACTATCCATATCTATCCATATCTATACACATGTATATATCTATATATATCTATATATATATCCATGTATTTCGATATATATCTATATTTATCCATATATATCCATATATATCTAAATATATCCATCTATATATATATATATATATATATATATATATATATATATATATTTATCTATACACACACACACACACACACACACACACACATATATATATATATATATATATATATATATATATATATATATATATATATATACACATACATGTAAACATCCATTGCTGTACATATAGCTGCACATATAGGCACATATACTGCCCACCTTTCATGGTGGGGATGTCAATTATGCAACAGTTGTGAGACATACGGTTATGTAATACTATTGCACAATGTTGTGCAGAATGCATTCTGCTGTCCTCAGGCCGTATAGCTGTTGCAGGCCTCACTGCCTGTAGCTCAGTCCCACAGCGTTTAACACCACATGACATATACCGGCACTGCTTGATTTCTGCAATGCTACACACTACAACATACATACATATGTGCACATAGCAGCCTTCAACAACATACTTATCTCCAGCCTTCACTAACAGTTGCAGTATGTCCCTTGCCCCATGCAAATGTGCATGTACATATAGATACGGACTGCTGCCACATATGGATGATTCACAGTATGTAGAGTACCCTTCAGACACATCTGTCGGATGTCAGGAAATACATATCTGTTACACACCTTACCTTTGTATTCCTCACCTCCGTCTGTTGTAGGTGTTGTTTTTTTTATTTTTTATTTTTTATTTTTTTATTTATTTTTTTGGTTTTGTTTCCTCTGTGTGTTGTTGTTTGTTTTCAGCGTCTGTCTCCTTCTGCCTGTTTGTGTCTGTCTGTCTCTGTCTGTCTCTCTCTCTCTCTCGCTCTCTCCCAGTTGTTGCAATGATATTATTGCATGTGTGGACAGCAGATACAGGCTGCTTTTCTAGGTATCTGCACATGTGCATGTGATGGCCTCTGCACCAATTGGTGCCCACCATTTAGTAATTGCATGCAGCCTGCTGTGTGATAATTGCAGTTCTCACTGTGATTTCAGGACACTGCTATAAAATGATAGGTTAGGTAGGTGTAGCCCTTTCAATTTTGCAAGGTGGGGACCATGCTTGTTTGCTGTGGACACTGTTGTCTCAGTCAGAAGGTTGGTATATGTCTCATATCTGAAGCTGGGTTGTAGCCAGTGAAATGCATGTTGTACTGAAACCTGACTGTTGCTTCTTCCAGTACACTCTTCTCAGTGTGTAGTTTTACTCACACCTCCTAATGCTAACACTGGATACAAGGGAGTATGTACTTTCTTTTCGAATTAGAGAATTAACTGGCATACAACAGTAGTTATTGCAATGTATTCCTATGGCTTTCCTATTTTCCCTTTACATTCACTTATTGTAATGCATGTTATATTTCTTTCAGCACCAAGTTATTGTATATCTGCTGTGGCGTAGTAGTACTTCATGCAGACTGGTGAGTTCAAGGTCCCGGGTTCAAGACTGTCAAGGTTTTTTATTTTGCTGCTGAGCAGTACAAGGGCCTTGTCATACAGAGTGACTAAGGCACTTTTAAGCAGTTGTAAGCGGGTTTGCACGGGTTTGCGTGACACTTAGCAATGGTTAGCTAAACGCACACAAGCTCACACTCGCGCACCCCGCTAACTACTGCTTAAAAGTGCTTACTCCCGCTAACCCCGGCGCTAATTTCTTTTAAAGAAAAGAAAATGTGGAGATAGGAAAGTGGTGAAAAAGGGGGCACAAAGAGGGAAAGACAGTAGGGAAACCAGCTCAGGATGTGCAGGATGGGTGTAGGGAAGGTCCATAGCTGCCCATTTCTTTACCAGCAACAGCTGTCCATATGTTTGAAATTTGGTGTGAAATTTGAAACCTTCCACCCCTGAGAGAGGGGTGAGGACAACAAAATATGTTGTACTGCCAATTAGAATTATCAGTTTACATGTCCAGCGGACATGTGTGCGAATTGGGCAGCTATGTATGGGGCGTAATTTTTTTGTGGGAACTGATTGCCCATTTTTTTTTTTTTTTTTCAGGTGAGAGTGGAATGTGAGGTAGAGGAAGTAGGTATATTTGGGGAGGTAGGTTGGGCAGGTAAACAGACAAGACAAACAAGACGCATACAGGGGCGGAGTTTGACACATGGAGTGGGTGAACACAATTGACGGGGAAGGATGTTTGGAAATCACAAGCCCATGAGCCCACAGATGGTAACAGTGGAACTGAGATCCCCACCCATGGGCAGTCACCACTGCACATTCACAGCCCCGAGGGTGGCTGTGCTGAGGGCTGTGTAAGACGGGCAGGCTCACCCGAGAGACACACCACTGTCGCCTTGAGCTGGCATAGGGGATCAGCGACTGAACGCTGGATCTCCCTATGCACCACAGCCTGGAACCTAGCAAGGGTGGCAGGTGGCCCTCCTCTGCCCACGCTTGCATGGGAGGCGAGCCCCATCCCCTGCAGAGCTTCCACCCAAAGGTGGCACAGGACCAATGGAGGAGGGGAGCCCGGGCTGGGCACCAGAGCCACTGGTGCCAGGTGCACTCGCCAAATGAGGAGGGACAGGTGGGTCCGCTGGGACCGGCCTTCCAATACGTTCTGTGATTAGGTGTGTTTAATTACAACATAAACAACAGCATTCCAGATTAGTTGTAACAGCATGCAGTAATATTCCCATTAACCCAACACACCAAGGTTCCAACAGTTGAACAGCAAGCATAACACATGCATATATTGAACGACAGTGGATATTCCAACACCATGCAGGGATGTTTGGTAGCAACAGGCCACCATGAACGTGGTGTTTGAACAGGGCACATGCATCAACATCAATGCAAATATTTATAAAACAATAGGACATATGTCCCAACAAATATTTAAGGTTACACATACCCATTGAGGTGTGGAATTGCATGGTTTATGCACATACGGTAGGGTGTAGAAAAAACTTCGGTTAACATCTTATAATGACCTTTTAGTCTACACTACATTTCCAGTGACTGCAAGTGTATATCCCCTACCTGTATTATTACACTTGCCACCATACATTAGGTTGTGTCATGGGTTTGGCTAGTTTAATATATGCCTGACCTATATCTGACATACTAACTGTCCAGGATGCAGATGTTACTGCTACATATTTCTTGTTTGCATTTATATTTCTTTATCTACATATCTGGGATGTTTTCACATGACATTTTCATTTCGATTTGTACAGAACCCTGCATTTCTTGACACACACTCACATTTCTGGTGAATAATTACATGCTACACGTGTGCCAGGTTTACTTATTCATGTCAGCCAATAACTGACTATTGTGGACTGTATTATGTTTCACAGCTACTAGCACTTCCATCTCCCACTTTATATGGGACTGCATAACTCTGGGTTGCCAGCACATTTTCAAACAGTACTGTTTGTATAATGCAAGGGTACAACAACATTTCAGACTGTGACACAGACACACTCTGGGTTTTAGACCTTTATTAATGACATTGCACACTTTTCCACAGGCTCACTCCTTTATTTGCTTTAACGGTGTTTATGGCAGATATGTTCATGACATATTATACCTTTATTAATAGGTTAGAACACTTTTTTTTCAGGCTCACTCACTTATGTTATATGACAGTGCCTGCAGAGATATTATTCCAGACGTATGTTACCTTTCTTAATGGGTTACTACACTCTTTTTCTGCCTCTCTGACGTTTTTATCTGACAGTACATGCAGAGGACTTATTCAGGCAATTCTATGGCTGTTTTATTGGACTACAACACTTTCTTTCATGCTCTCTCCCATATTTTATATAACAATACATGCAGAATAATCACTAACCTGCCTGGTGGCGCAGCCTTAGCAGCCTATCAGCATAGGCTTGCTGATTCGTAGCACGGTCACCTGCAGCTGTAAAGTAAATGAAGGGATATTGAGACATACCTCACCTGTCCTAGGAACGCCTGTGGCACTGGTGAGGTCACGAGCTAACCGGTTCCAAGCCTCTGCCTTGTACTCTGTCCCTTGGAACTGGCCCTGCAGGAGTCTTGACTCATGATGGTGGACAAGGAGCCAAACCATGTATTTGGACTCCTCGATGCCCCAACGTTGCACTCGGAAGCGTGAACCCTCTCCTGCACCTGCCATTCTGACTGCAAATGTGAGCTACAATAAGTTATGGCGAGTATTCCCACCTATGGGGCTTAAATATGCTGCATTTCCCGCACTTTTTTGTGATTGGCCATTTTGTAAAATTCTCAGCTGACTGCAGACCTGCTTAGTAATGGCTAAACTACCATGTGTAAGTTTATGAATGTTAATAGTGGCTGCTTCCTCTATGTTGTCATGGCTTAGTGGTTCTGTACTTTGATTATGATGCACAGGATCCTGGGTTCGAACCTTGTCATTCTTTTATTTTAATACTGTCAAGACAGGCTAGGGGCTAGGCTTAGCTCTACGTTGCTCCATGGTGCCCAGGTTGGTGTGGCACACACGTCCGCGCACGTCCGCGCAAACACATTGCGCTGGGTAAAGCGCTTTTAAACTTTGGGCAACTCTATTGTGCTGGGTAAAGCACTTTTAAACTATGGGCAACTCTGTTTAGCTGGGTAATGTGCCATTAAACTATGGGCACCTCTGTTTAGCTGGGTAAAGCACTATTAAAGTATAGGCACCTCTGTTTAGCTGGTTAAAGCGCTGCTTAACAGTAGGCTATTATATATCTGGATCCTTTAAAAATATATATTTTGTTCACTGATACATTGGCCATTTCACTGCTTTTAATAATATTTTAATCATATATGTCTGGTATTATTTCAAATACTGATTTAAAACATAAATAAGAAGGGGAGTGGTGGGACTCGAACAGTAAATGCCTCCTCTTTGTGCATACACTCTACCATTACACTATTGCTATTTGGCTTAATTTGCATAAGTAGTTCTTATATGCTCTTCAATGTCACAATTGCTAACTGTGGTTAAGCAATGGGGACACCCACGCAAACAAGCGCAATACGGGCAGCTATATCGTGGATTTAAAAAAAATAAAATTAATATTTTACGTTTTATAACTGTGATGGGAGTTTACAGTGTCAGGGAGTGTGGTGTTGGGTGAAAGTACATTTGACCAAACTCACTCTTGTCTTTTGACATCATGCTTTTTAAAACCTTGCAGGGGCGTGGACTTTTAGACTGCTCGGCAGTCGGACATGCTCCCTGCTTTCCTACTCAGTCCGTGTAAGAGTTATGGATGAGTCAGCATGCCCTCATGAATATTTATGGCACGCTAATGTCATACCATTCAACTGCAGCCTCCGAGTAAGACATATTAAGTCTTACACGGAGGTTTTGTGAATCCGGGGGGAGAAGTCTTTACACTTTGTTGTTTTCTAGAAGCCAAATTATAACCATGGCCTAAGCTGTTAAGTAGACAGCTTAATGGGTTAAGGGCAAGGCAAAATAACAGTGATGACAAAGAGTCACCCTGGAATGTCCCCTTTGAATTTTTATCCCTGGGATAATAATTTGTCCTTTATCATGGCTTAATTGCAAAGTGGTCTCTCACTGTTTCATGGTCACTGTAATATAGTCAATCACTGTAGGATGTATCTCATACATTTTTAAGCACTCTTTGATCCATGAATGTGGGATTCTATCAAATGCTTTTTTTAGTCAATCCATGCCATACTTAGATTCTTCCCCTTTTTACAGTTCTCCACTATAACTATTTAACAACAAATGATTCTTTGTTCCACATGACTTTCTTTTATTGCCCTTTTGTTCTACTGCCATAATTGAGTTTTTTTCTAAATGATTGTAAACTCTGTTGGCATCAATTCCCGTTTATAGTTTATATGTCGTCAGAAGGAAAGTTATTGGTCTATAATTTTTAGGGTAGCTTGCAGGTTCACTCTTAAGTAGGAGCATTGTTTTTCCTGTTGTTAACCAGGTTGGTGTCTGTCTGAAGTGCGCATATAAATAGTTCTTACTCATGGCTAAATCTTTGTGCAATGATGTTAATACTTTCAGCCAAATGTTAGGTACTGCATCTGGACCTGGGGTTTTCCAATTAGAGGCTTTTCTTAACATTATTTCAATCTCTCTGGCTGTAACTTCATCCCATTTCATATCCTGTACCTTTAAGCCTATTATTCTTTCTTTAACGTCTCCTATCCATTTAGCATATTTGTTATGTTCCACAGGATCATCATAGATACTTCTCCAAAATGTATCTATTTCTTCTTTTTTTGGCGGTCTTTCAATTCCTTTTACCTTATTTCCCAATTCTTTAGAAAACTTTTTTTGGGTCATCAATAAATTGCTTATTTTGTACTTTTCCTTTATATTTGTCTTTGTATCTTCTGAGTTTTTCCACCTGTGCTGAAATGTTTAGTTTGTTATTTGCAATAGTGCATGATAGATCCTGATCTGTTCTAATAGTGCAAAAATCAAAGGAAGGCCTGCACTCAAAAGCAGCTCTTGGACAAAAAAAGTTTAATTCAACCCAGACTTAAATCAACATAGACACACTTCAAACACCCAAAGGGTGAAGTTAAAATGCATACTGGTTTCGGCACTCAGCCTTCATCAATCACTTTGCAATGATGAAGGCCGAGTGGTGAAACAAGTATGCATTTTAACTTCACCCATTGGGTGTCTGAAGTGTGTCTATGTTGATTTAACTCTGGGTTGAATTGAACTTTTTTTGTCAGAGAGCTGCTTTTGAGTGCTGGCTTTCCTTTGATTTTTACTGACTTTGGTAATTTGGGCCGTGCAGTATTCCATACATGCGTGGGGGTTGTAGTTGCCCTGTTCTAATACTGTGCATTGCATTTATCACATATATCTTTCTTAGTATTTTTGTTGATCTGTTGCCTCTTCTATAATCTTCTAACAGTACAATTCTTGTCTTAGCTGCTATAGTTTTCTCTATTCAATACTTCCATGATGGTATTCGATGTCTTCCCTTCCTTTCCCTCACTACCCTGTGTTCTTGTGGTAGAACGTCATCAGTTATTAATTTGGCTGCACAATAATATATCCCGTTTACTTCTGTTATATTGCATGGATCTCAAGCAACTCTTCTCTTAGCTCATTTTCTTCCAAACTGAGGGCACATCCCTTGTTTTCCACTTCCTGAGGACATTCTATAGAAGGTTCTATATTATCTTCCTGTGGCACATTCTCTTCAATTTTATCCTGTTGCATCCGTTGCTCTATCATATGGGAACTCACTGGCCTATCACTCCTCAACATTGACTGCATCAAAGCTTCCACAGTTTCCTGTTCTTTCCCTTGTTGTCTAGCTTCAAGTGGTAATTTATACTGGTTTTCTCTGGAGGGCTCCAAATTATCTTCATATGGCACCTGACCAATTGCTTCCTGTTCCACTAGTTTCCCCTAATTTGGATATCCATTACTCTATAATATTGTGGTGCTTTCTGAATTAGATTTTTATACACTGAATCCTTCACTTTGCAGGTTCTCCATAACCTGAGTTTCTATTTCTTTAACTTCTACATTACTAATCTCCTTTTCTACTTTTCCTCTTTGTCTTCTTATTTTTTGTATTGTAAAGTTTTCCATGTCTGGATTCCTTTGCCAGTATTTCTCTTCAGATATCTTTGGTGCTGTTCATTTTTGTATTGGTTAGTTTTGCTTTCTCCTTTGCATAAATATTGCACCATATCAAATCTCTTTTTCTTTCCCAAGTCCATAGATCTTCTTCAGATGTCTCCTGATCTTCCTGTTTTTCCCTACTTTGGAGTCTCACTCCATCCTACTGTGATGTAACCTATGCTATACATTCTGCATCAAATCCTTTACTTCGCAGGCACTATTTTTTTATTGTGAAATTTGATCCGGATGCCTTTGTCTATATTTCTCTTCAAATATCTTTGTGGCTGCCTTCTTTACACTGATTAATTTGGCTTTCTCCTTTGCATAAATATTGCAAAATATCACATCTCTCTTTCTTTGCCATGCCCATATTTATTTTTTATACTTTTCAAATATCTCTTGGTTTTGTTGTTTATATTTTCGCACTTCCTCAGATGCTTCTTTTGGGTCTATATTACAACATCAAACTCACAGGAGTCCAAATGTTTTACCCTTTGAACAAGTACTCAAAAGCTTCTTTTCTTTCCTCTCTTCTTAGGTGCATGTTTGCCTTCTTAAAACTAACTTTCTTAGATCTATGAAAATCATCTTATCCTCTACTCATCCTATTATATCTCCAATACCTTTCCTATATTTTCCCCTCCTCTCTCTCACTTATCCTTTCTTTTATTCTAAGTACATCTAAATTATTGTTTCTCTGCTCATCTCAAAAAAAAAAAAAAAAAAAAAAAGTTTTATATTTTATCGTTTTTATTTTTTTATTATATTTTTTTATATCTGCATGCTGATTTGGACTGTCTTAAATTTTAGGTTGACTGATTTCCTACTTTGTATTAAAATTTGGAGCTTTTCTCCCTGGGCCTCTACTGAAAATGGACATATATCCAGTTAGACTAGCCTGGTCAACAAACGTAAAAATAAATAAAAAATAAAAAATATCGAACCCAAATGTTTGAAATAGGAAAATAGCAAAGCCACGGCACACCGATTTGTTTCCCAGGGAAAAAAATCGGTGGGCTGTTTTTGGGACTTTGCTATTTCCTCCACTGTGGTGCAATCTCAGAGTTGATATATTTAAGTAGGGGGAGTGTGAGGGGCACAGACTCCCATGTTGGGGGATGTGGGGGGGAAGCCCCCCAAATTAGTTTAAGTTTAAAGTGTAAGTGTTTTTTTTTTTTTTTGTACTGGAACAGCATTTTTTTTCCCTGGGGAAAAAAAATGCTGTTCTGTGTTTTCGTAATTCTTGGGTTTCGAGCTTCATGGTTTGATATTACATCATTCGAACTCCTGTGAGTTCGATGATGTAGTATAGACCCCTTCTCTTTCCAAGCAGTTCAAGTTTTCTTTACCTATATATTGTTTTTCACAAATCTGTTGTATTAATGAACACAAACTTTCATTTGAAGCTTCTGACAGTTTTTCTTGCGGAAGTATTTTTCTTTCCTCTAATTTCTGTCTTAATCATTTTGTATATCTTGTGCCTGGAAATTCTGGGCTTTTTGCATAATAGTAACAATACATAATTTCTTTCTTATCCTCAACAGTCCACTTTATCATCTTTATGGCTCTTCTTTGGCCTATCAGTTTTTGTGATTTTTGTGGACTGCTACTTCCTTCTTCAACAGGGGTCCATCCTCCCCCTGGGCCTGGCCTGGCCCCATTGTAGTAATGTTTCTGTATTTTGAGGATTCTACACTGTCATTTTTCCAGTCCTGGCACCAGTGTGCCTACCAGGTCTGGGCACATTTTTATCCTGAGTCTTATGCACCCAGCTATCATTTTTAGTTTTTAAGCTACTTCTGTCCATGATATATGCTATATAAATAGTCTATATATCAGTGTCATCTTGGTGAGATTTTGTGAAAACAGGGTCTGCATTTTGAAGATACTCACCAAGACTTGAGGATGAATTAATTCTCAGTACTACAACTCTCTTTTGCTTTCTGACTTTTCATCTCTCCATTCAGACCCCTATCCTTTACATATATGGATAGGACACTGTTGGCAAAGGATTGGTGGTTATCTAAATTACTCAGACAGAATAATCAAAATCCAGATTAGCTAATCATCAGAGTCATAGTCCTTGATTCCATTAAATGCTCCTGCAGGGTTAGTTTAGCCAGAAATCCCATGGCCAACTAAACATTCATCTTGTAGCATATTGTTTTCCTATTACGTCAGCATCTACAATTAGCAATAATTTTTCTAAACAATTTTATTCAGTGTTGTCTCACATCTGTGTAAGGTACACCAGTGCTCTCCCTGCAAATGGTTTGTTTTCATCAGTATGCTATCATGATAAAACAAACAAAATAAATACGATGAATAAATAAATAAATAAATACTTAAGCATTCCAATACATAGAAATCTGTCTCCTTATCCAACACAATTTATATTTTTTTCACTATATCAAACAGGGTCCTTCATGCTTGTTCTCTCCCCCGAGAAGTCCCTAGTAATCAAGAACTCTCAGAAAGCGGTATTGTTTAATAAAAATAGTCCCATAGAACATATTAAGTCTCTCCTAAATACTGGTGACACTAGAAAACTCCATATGAAAATAATTTTCTCCTTCAAAGTCACACCTCCAGTAGGGAGTTATTGTCATGTCATTCCTATTAAAATTTTTGAGAGGTGCAATATGTCACCTATGTAAAATACAAATTATAGGTCAAAGCTAGATCCAAGCTTTCTAGACTCAAAAGGGTTTGCTCAAGCAGCCTCCAATATATTATCCTATCCCTATCTCCTCTATTCTTTTACTAAACCCTCATGGAGTCTCATCTAAACCTTTAGAACTAGAGCATGGCCAGAAATTCCCTTTTAAAATATTGAACATCTGTAAATTCACTTATCATATTAATGATTAATTATTCTTGCTGGCCTACCTTGGTGGATCCATAAATGAATCTGTACTCTGGTTATATTAATGTTCGACTCTCTGGTGTAGATAATACCTTCACTCTCTAGCCACTATGTTGTCAATGATGATTTGTCACACTTATCACCATGAAATATACTGAGAGAAGTTCACACAACTGAATTAAAGTCACTAGCAACAATAATCTGATTGCTTTCTATTTTTACATCCTTAATCCCATCTGCAAAAGCAGACATTACCTCACAGAATATTGATTCAAATATGCAACATAAAATCAACCTAGAACCAAACCTCTAACATCTTGGACATCTCTAACTACCATTCAGTTTTCTGGTCCTTTCCTTATTTAATTGAATTCCATTTTAAGAGTTTTATCTCTAAAACAACTAATCATTTCTTATGACTCTTATATCTAAATCCCCTGCCAAAATCTTAAAACCCCATATTGAATGTTTTCCAAGTCCACTATCAGAAGGTAAGTTTCCAGGAATAGAGCATCGTATGCACTTGAACTTTCAACACTCCATTAGCTAAGCTAGCTCTGATAAGAGGTGCTGCTCTCTTGCCTACTTTCCAAATACCCCCCCAATGAACTCCTGCTTCTGCCACCCCCAAATAATTCCCAGAACATCCAAAAATGAGTTGAGGGAGTTAGGTAAAATAAGTAATTTGGCAGCTCTGACAGAAGTGCTAATAATTCTCTTCTCAAACTCACTGTGAGGACAGAGTGATGTTTCAGAAGCAGTAACAAATCAAGTTAGCCTTACCTAATCTGTCACCTGATCCATCAGTTTTTAAGGCAGAGGTCACAGAAGGGATATTATAAAGCTACCACATATGACTTATAGTCTATAATTTATAAAATATTGACTATACTTTAATTATGGTGTCAGGAAAAAGCAGTCAGTGGGCTTTACACCCATAAATGACTCCTACATAAACTTAGAGAAAAGTATTTGACCCAAGATTATAACACATTGTCTTTTTCTATATACTTAGTACATAAATCATATTTCCCAGGAGAAAGTCAAACACTGATGGTACTTTTCATTTCTACCACCTAAGCGCCTTTACTAAGAAATGCAGACATACAATTACAAATTAATGTTCCATTGTTTCACGTGTTGATAATAGAAAATCCATAGTCAATGGCCCTCCATGAACATACAGTTGTATACCAGGAAGGAACCCAGGGCAAAATGACTGATCAGAAGAAACCAAGTCCTCTAACCACTTCTCTGTTATTGTAGTGCTGCCTTACAATATAGCAGGTTTCAGTGGCAAGTACCAATTCTGACATGCTTAATTTAAAGTAAGCACATGCTTATAATCTAGAGCAACCAAAGACTTGCAGTATTGTTATGTGGACAAACCTCTGCTTGTTACATGTCTGTGTCCAACATGGAGAGATTACCTTTGTGGACAAATGTTCCACTTGTAAATATTAACACAAAAAATGACTACTACCAATTCCCTTTCACATATTCAAAATGGAGTTCATGAGACTAGACAGAAAATATAGGATCACATAATTTCAGAACTTGTTAAAGAGCCATCCTGGTTTTCTAAATGTTTATTATTAAATACAGTGTTGCACAACAAATTCACTGAGGAATTCCAAAAAAGAGTAAGACATGTATCATTATGACTTGATTTTTCCCCTAATATGGAGTTTCTTAATCCTTCTTCCCTTTCTAGCTGGCACTCATTACATAAGTATGCTTATTTTATCCTAGTAGACATGATCATAAAAAAAAAAAACGGAGACAAGGAATGTACACATAGATGTCCATATTTGCTCATAAGAATAACAAATATTCTAAAAGAAAACATGGGGAGGAGAAAGAAAGGTGAATTCAAGACCGATTCATCTAATTACAGCACCAAGTCACACCCTTTCAAATGTTACGAGGCAGTGATGAGAGGGAGTGACATTTCTTCATCTTACAGAGCTAGATATTTGCATTTTCTCTTTTCATGATTCCTCTGCCATCCGGGATTGCAGTTTGGCCACTTCTATTTGGTGAGTTCTTAAAAGTGAAATCATCCAGTTTAATAAGGTCCAGCTATGCCCACTGTCTACTTTAATTTTCCAACAATTTCAGCCGTAATCTGCATCCCTTTGGAACTTCAGGAAAATTCTTATTAGGAGTGACATAACCATGTTGACTGCCGTTAGGACCAGTCCCAATCCAAATACCAGTGTAATGCCCTGGCAACATTCACTGAGAATAGGATGAGTTTCTCTGATGTACCAAGGCTAGGGATTAAACAATGCTCATTGCTGCTTGCTCCCTGCAGATGATGTCCTCTCTCTATCAACTTACATGACAATTTAAGGAAAGTATTGTCAGAGCTTGTCTCTGATCTTTTCAATTTCTATATACTTTCTGAAAAAAATGTATTGTATGGAGACTAAGGCCTGCTTGGTGACTTTCAAGCTGCTTATTGTAAATAATGTGCCTGAACCTAGCTAATAAGGTCTTTGATTGCCTTTTTAAACTACTTTATTGAGTATATTATCTGCTATACTGGGAGATGTCATACCTTCATTTTTCAAAGTACATTTTTATACTCACTGCCCTTGAATTTGTTTCCATATAAGACTGCAAGAATGTCTTGTTAGCAAAATTCATTTTCAGTATTGAGGTATATAAATACAGCTTTCTGTAGATGATGTCTACTTTATGCCTTCACCAAAGAAGTAGATAAAAATGAAGTTGAAGGAAGACTCCACAATACAAATTCTTTAACTTCAGGAGTATTTTAATTGTTAATATTTGCTCAAGGGAGATGAAGAGATGATATGACTATTTGATTTGGTTCTATAAATACTCTGTTATTGTAAAAAATGCAATCTATCACTTACGTAAATCCCTAAAAAACATGTTGTACACTAATTCCATTTAATACCATGTGTGGATATTTTATTATATGAGGAGGAAAAAGGTAAAGTTAAAACCAAAATATCTGAGTATTTAATAAATATCTGCCAGCCTCATTAGAGACAGTGACATGTCAAAAGAGTGATTACACATGGTTGTAAATGAACTACAGAATTAGTGGCAATATCAGTTTATACAAAACCTAAATAAAGTACATTATAATTTTATAATATAATAAAGAAAATAATATTATCTTTTGGTTGCTCTCAGGTTTCTAAATGAATGTTTCTAAGTATTATTGCAGATTACTACTGGAAATGAAAATAATTATATGCTTTTATGTCTCTAGATTTTGGGCTGAATGTATTTACATTTAAAGAGCCTTTGTACTTATTTTTGATGTCTACAGGTTGAGAGGTAGGTGTCCAGCACAGCAAATTTTCAAAAACTCTAGAATGAGTTGATCAAAAGTATTAAAATGGTGTCAAGTGACTGCATAATTTAATGAAACTACTGACTTTAAATAAAGTATTAAACCTTTCATCGAAATCTTGAGAATAGGGGCTGAGATAATAATGTGTACATATCAGGTTTGGGTAAAGGACGAGAAGAGTGGACCCTGTTGACTTAATTTGTCTGGGTAAAAACTTTCCTCAGGATTTAATAAACTCTGTGTGGCCATAGTGGAGAGGCCTACATGGAATGTTACCAACTCTGTATACACGGTTCCCTCTCGGCAATGTGACATGCATATTAATCATGGCACGTTGCTGAGGGATAGCTATGGAACACGGTTATTGAATTAGTGTAGGGAGTGTGGTGCCAACTGTGTCTGCAGATGAGTAACACACTCTATGCACTGTCCAATTGTATGATGACAATGTAATTTATTTATTTTTTCTTAGAAAGCATGTTTAACCAGCATGGCACAGAGTGCAGCAGTGCTATGCAGTGCTAAGACACCTGCCAGACATCTAAAAATAGAAAGCAGATGTATTTATTTAATTAAAGGTTAAGTTTATGTGTGGCTGATCGGGTTTGCATGTCACAGCATGCTGCTCATCACTGCTTAAGGGTAGCTCTGAGGTACATGTAAAGGTATAACAAAATGTTACATATCCATGTAGCTAAATGGGTAGAGTTATGGCCGTACATGCAGGGTTTGAATACATGGATACATGGAAGGGCAAGTTAGCATTTTTGTTTGAAATATAAATTATGCAATTATTTTTAAATTCTGGCCTGCTGTGCTCAGCTAAGCTCTGCTAAGACCTGTTAAGACCTACTAAGCACTGCATAAACAAAATAATGGCTGATAACATTTATGCACTGCTTGGCACCACTTGCCTTGTTTGCACACCAAGAAGTACTGCTAAGCACTGCTAAGCACTGATAGCCTGAGCTGCACTAGTTTGCACAGTGCTTAATGATGTGCCACATTCTTAAATGTTGCCCAATGGCATTTAAGGGTGGGGAAGCAGGCTATATTAAGCTCATTAGGTGGGAATACAGCATAATTCATTGGAGATCTGTCTCTGAAGGATACTATGGCAGACGATGATGAGGGTTTGTACTTTTGGACACAGTGTTGGAGTATACTGGAGTCCAGGGACATGGCTGGACTCCTTGTAAACAAACATGAAAGCCAGCTTTTGCAGGGAGGTTACCAGGGCTCAGAGTACAAGGCAGGGGCCTGGGACCAGGTGGCAAGGGACCTCACTAGTGCAACTGGTATCCCCCACACAGGTGAGCAGTGTTGTCACCACCACATTGATCTGAAGAGACATACGGGGGATCTCTTGGATGCCCGAGTACAAGAATTTTGGGCAGAGAATGTCTCTCATGTAGGTAAGTACTTTCATCTCTGTACCACCAATATCTAATCCAAATGTATGCTAAACTGGTATGAATAATGGTGTTCTTCTCTTCCAACAGCTGCAGAGGAGAGGGCTCGCAACCTCAAGGTACATGCTGGGAGCTTGGCCAGGTTGCTCCGTGAGTGTGATGAGTACAGATGTATTTTGCTATCTATAGTCAAATAAGCAAGAAAGAGTAAAGCATTAACTGTGATTAGGTATATACAGCAAAGATTGTATTGCATTGAATGTGGACTTAAACCTGTACTGCAATAAGTGCATACTGCCAACTGTAGTGCCATAAGCAGGGAAGAGTAAAGCATTAACCATAACAAAGTATATGCAATAAAGTTTGTAGAGCAATAACTGTGTAATTACAGCTGTATTGCAACATCTACATAAAGACAACTGTTATGAAATAAAAACTCAAAACTATACCAGTACCTGCATAAAGGTATATCTAATAAAGTCTGTTGTGCAATGTGTGGAAGTAGGGCTGTTTTGCAAGAAATCAATTATGACAACTGTTCTGCAATAAAAAACATGAAATAATATCAGTACCTGCATGAAGGTATATCTAATAAAGTCTGTTGTGCAATAAGTGTAGATTTAGAGCTGTTTTGTAAGAAATGAATTATGACAGCTCTTCTGCAGCAACACATGAACCAGCAGCAATAACACCAATGTAAATCATGTACATCAGGATTGACTTGTTTTCACCATTGCATGTCAGCTACATGCATTCAGGGTGTGAGGTATGGTGATGCAGTCAGGTATAACAGTGTAATAGTTGTAGATTACAATTAATAACCCATAATATGATATTGTTTGTTGACTTCACAGATATTTCAACACACTAAAAATGTATTGTGTACACCTGCATCGATGTAGTAATGTATAGGCTACCTAGTATCTCTGTCATGCTTGAATTTCATGCATGTGTGTTCAACTGTCACTGCAGTTTTGTATAAAACTGCACTACTATTACCAGGTCATATTTTGGTGCCAGGTGACCTCTAGGCAAATATCAGTCAGTCAGTCAGTAATCAGCAATGACTCAGTAGTACAGTTTCCTAAATGCTCTGTATGATGTACGTTTTTGCCACATACAGACCAGGGTTCGAATCCACTGCTATGTAACACTAAATATTACAGAATCAGTCACATAATGTTTACAGATATTCTCTCCACAGGAACTACAGGTAAATGGGTGAGGTAGCCCATATTATGAGTAAATAATTGTGAGTTTATCTGTCACAGACTGTTACAATCATTACCAGGAATGTGAAAATATAGCATAAAATAAGGAAATAAGTATAACAATAAAATAAAATAAAAGAAATACAATTTGTAAACTTTGGTATGACTGCATGCCTGGAGTGTCTGTGAAAGGTTGCTGCAGTCAGTTAATACATTCAATGCAGATGCCCTCTACAGTCAGTACTATTGGGTTCTATCCCCATGCATGCCAAGCAAGGCATGATAGTTCTTTACTCTCTGTACTGTACACATACATGTCTCTTAAGTCATGTTGTCACTTAATGCTATTACTAGTATGTAATCCCTTTTTACTGATGTATCACACATGTCTCTTAAGTGTCATGCTGTCACTTAATGTTATTACTAGCATGTAATCCCTCTTTCACTGATGTATCATCTACATGATTATGTAAATAGCAAAGTATCACTACATCAGCCCAAAGTACACCTTGGTAGTTATATAGGTACACCTGACGTGCAAGCATTCTGTGTAGCTGTGTACCTGCAGTTATTGCTGCTTGGCCCATAATGTTCCATGCAGATAGCTTGAGAGGTGTGTACATGTTACAGCAGCTATAGGACACTTTTACACATAAAGAAATCACAGGCCTGTAGAGTAGATAGCAGTACTGTTGTCAACTGTATAGCCTATAATGGTATTAATGGACTGTATTTCTCTCTCTCCCCACCCCTTATTTTCATATCTTCATATATTTATTATTGTTATTCATTGGTTATGGTTTACTATTAACATATGTTGTTACAGTAAACTTTATTTAAGGGCATGTGTTTTATTACTGTTATGTATTAAAATGGTTACATATCAACATATCTTGTTGAATTACCTATTCTGTTGTCCTTATGCTGTAACTGTTACTGGCATGCTGTTAATATACTGACTGTTCTGTTATCTATTGTTGTGTTTCACATAATATGCATTGAAATCTAATAGGTTTATTTCCAATGTTCTGGCATGTTGTTAATACTAGCAATGGTTTTGTTCATAACTAATTTATACATATTGCTTTACCTCCATAACCAGAGCATGACAGGGTAGGCCAGTTCCTGATGATCTGCCTATCCTACCTCAGCCAGCTGTGGCACTGGGTCTTGGCATGTCTGGGAGCCAAGCCAGTGATGCCCCTTCTTGCTGGCCCTGCACCACCTTTGTGTGGACCCCCATCAGGGGATGAGGCTCGGTCCCCCCTGGGAGTGGTGGTGGAGGGGCGGTAGTCACCCAGGAACAACTTTCAGCCATGGTGTGCAGGATTGTTCATAGAAACTATGAACACCACCTGCGCTGGATTGAGGGCAAACTGGACAACTTGGTGGGGCCTGCTGACCCTGGCTTCTAGCCTCCAGCACAGCCACCTTCAGGTCAGTGAAGGAACTGTGTCAACTGCCCATGGGTGGGGATGGCAGTCACACTGCTGCCATCTGGAGGCACATGCATCATGGATTCTACAACACCCTTCCCATCCAGGGTGTTTACCCCCTCATGTGTCACACACTGCCCCTGTCTGCTGGGTTGTCTGTCTGCAATTGCATCCTCTCCTACCCAACTAATCTCTCCACATGTACCTATATCCCTTCCCCAACATTCTACTCTCTCCTAATATAAAAAAAATGAGCACGTCTCACAAAAAAAAAAAAATCGCCCCGTACATAGCTCTCCGTTTTGCACATGTGTACACTGGACACAATTAATTTGATCCAATTGGCTTGTCAACACATTTATGTTGTCCTCACTCATTTCTCTGGGATTTGAGAGTACAAATTCATCCACAAAATTTGTCAAAATGCACAGCTGTTGCTGTACAAGAACTGGAAAGCTATGTTTTTTTCCTGCACCCTTCCTGCACATCCCTACCTGCCTTTCACTGTGTTTTACCCCCTGCTTCACCCATTTCACCACTGTCCTATTTACCCTTTTTCTTTTCTGTTTAATTTTTTAGTGTGGATTTGCGCAGAGATAAGCAAAGTGCCGAGATGTGGCGTGATGTGCTGCACCATGCAAATCCACTTAAATGAGCTTTAACATAGCAATAACCCATGCCTGGGTGTGGGTAATGCTGGATTTACCCACGGTCGGTGTGGTTTGGTCACAAGGGTGAAGCCCGAGTGGCCAAACAAAGACAACCATGGGTAAATCCAGCATTACCCACACCCAGAAGCAGGTTCTTGCTATTATACAATGACATTATTTAAGAAAAAAAAGAATTACTTTTCTTAAATAATGGCATTGTATAATGCATCCTTGCTGCCCTTCCGCATCTATCTGGTATTCTGTGGCAGTTCTGATGTACTGCACATGCGTATGCTTACGCAGTACATCAGAGCTGTGGGTGGAAGCAACGGAGAAAGCAAGATCTCCGTTGCTTTTTACAAACTATCTTGCTATGTTAAAGGAGTTTAACATAGCGAGACAGCTTTATAAAAAGCAACGGAGAATCTCCATTGCCTTTTACAAACTGTCTCGCTATGTTAATGGAGTTTAACATAGTGAGACAGCTTTAAAAAAAGCAACGGAGAAAGCAAGATGTCCGTTGCTTTTTACAAACTATCTTGCTATATTAAAGGAGTTTAACATAGCGAGACAGCTTTAATAAAAGTAACGGAGAAAGCAAGATGTCCGTTGCTTTTTACAAAGTGTCTCGCTATGTTAAAGGAGTTTAACATAGCGAGACAGCTTTAAAAAAAGCAACGGAGATAGGAAGATCTCCGTTACTTTTTTTAAAGCTGTCTCACTATGTTAAACCTGTTTAACAAAGTGAGACAGTGTGTAAAAAGCAACGGAGATCTTGCATTCTTCGTTACTGTAAAAAAAGACTTATACTAATGGAAAAAGTCCAGGCGACTGGACCTTTTTCCATTAGTATAACTCTGATTTACAACATGCATGCTGACCAATCAGCATGCACATTTTGTAATATTAATGGGGGGGTCATTGTATAATATAGCAATAACCCACGCCTGGGTGTGGGTAATGTGGGATTTACCCATGGTTGGCATGGTTTGGTCCCGAGGGCGAAGCCCGAGGGACCAAACAAAGACAACCATGGGTAAATCCCGCATTATCCACACCCAGAAGTGGGTTATTGCTATTATACTATGACATTATTTAAGAAAAGAAATAATTACTTTTCTTAAATAATGGCATTGTATAATGCCTCTTTGCTGCCCTTCCGCAACTGTCTGGTATCCACGTCAGTTCTGATGTACTGCGCATGCCTATGCAGTACATCAGAGCTGTGACCAAAAGCAATGGAGAAAGCAAGATCTCCGTTGCTTTTTACTGTTTCGCTTTGTTAAATGGGCTTAACTTAGCGAGACAGCTTTAAACTAAGCAACGGAGATGTCCATTGCTTATTTTAAAGCTGTCTCGCTATGTTAAACCCATTTAACATAGCGAGACAGGTTTAAAAAAAAGCAACGGAGAAAGCAAGTTCCCTGTTGCTTTTTACACACTGTGTCGCTATGTTAAAGGAGTTTAACATAGCGAGACAGCTTTAAAAAAAACAACGGAGATCTCCGCTGCTTTTTTTAAACCTGTGTCGCTATGTTAAACTCTTTTAACACAGCGAGACAGTGTTTTAAAAGAGACTTATACTAATGGAAAAAGTCCGGGTGACCGGACCTTTTTCCATTAGTATAAGTCGATTTACAACATGCACACTGGCCAATCAGCGTGCACGTTTTGGAATATTAATGGGGGGTCATGGTATAATGTGCCTTAATGATCTTATGTGTTTCTCACAGGGTTGGCACATGTACAAAACAATCACCCCTTCCATGTTTCAAAACCAGGCCCATCTCAACTACTGCCTACTGCACTAACTCACTATACCACACAGATCTTAATTAAAATAGGTGTTTCCAGCAAAACATACTGATAGCCACTGACAGACTGAAATCAAACCTAATGGGAAAAATGGGAGTGTACCTGGGACTCTGATGCAAAAATGCACTAGCAGACAGCCAAATAAATAATAATGGCAGTATATGAGGTCTGGGATAGCAGGTAAATGTTCCCTTTTACCTGAAACATCTTTAAACACACCTGGCATCAATGGCACAGTAGATATGTTCAACTGGGACCCTGCTGCAGAATAACTGCCTTTGAAATCCATGCACACACTGATGGATGCAGACGTGTGTCACAGTCTGTATGTCTGCACATATAGCTGGCAAATATACCTGCTGCAGCACTCACTCAGTAGCTCAGTCTTTTAAATGCCTTGTCTACAGTACATTCTACCACAAACAGTCCTGGGTTTGTATCCAGTGTGTTGCACTTCAATTACATTGTTGTGAAGACAGCAAGTAATGACTGAGTAATACAATTTTATTCCCCATACGTTACTGCTACTGAATTATCTGCTACCCACTTTTGCAAGTCAAAGGCCTGCAGGTAGAGACACACTGCACATATTCATATAGCCTACCTATATGTCGCTTACTACTCTGCTATTGGCAGTGTTGCATAACAGATGTGCCTTAAGTACATGCCTCTATTGGACTGTAAAGGGTACCCTCACCCTGGCTCTGCCATAATGACAGGGCTGCCACTGATACCACAGTTACACATACAGCTTGCTGGCTTCCAAAGTGTTCACACTCCCCCAGAGCATACACAGCTGTATGCTAAGGTAGCTGCTACAGACCGACCATACCTCCCAACCCCCTATAACAGGTGATCCAGACACAGACATACATAAATTTGGGGGTAGAGGACAAGAGACATGTTTCACAGTTTGCCCCTACAAAGATAGTAAGTAGATAGAATAGTAGCTACTGCATTAGCTTGCATATTCTAATGGGTATGAAGTGTGACACTCACACATCTCACTCTCTCCTTACTGTCCTCAACCCATAGTGTTTGCCAGTGAACTGCCAGATGACCACAATGTCATGGGACACTGACCAAACATATGACGCAATACTGTGGACATAATTTATACATTTCTACAGTGGACAATATTTCTACTTACCCTCTGTGATGCTGTAGTGTCCAACTTCAGTAATGTCTATCTCAAAAGCTAATAAAGGGGCCAAGGCCTACATGAAGGCTTTATATATCGCACTGTGGTGCCATGTGCAATTAGCAGTTCTGAGCCACAGATCCTGTTAATGAGCATTACCTACAACAGGCAAGCAACTGCTTATGGGAAACAGGTCTGTATGTGTTTTTACTCACACAGACAGTGTATGTGCAAAGCATTTACAGAGGAATGTTTCAAAAAAAGGAATACATCACTCTACCAGGTATGCTATGCATTTCCCCATAAAACAAGATACAGATGGGAGGAAGGAGGTATGGGGAATAGGGATTACAACAGTAGGTTTGTATTACATCTATGAGAATGACATGTCAGTGATTCTCTGCTGTCCAACACATACAGGCATGCATCTCAATTGTCCTTGCTTTGACTCACACCTTTGCTGTGTCCCTGTCTATCTGTCCTAAAACAGTTGGCTGTTGTACTAATGATAGTGGATTACACGTTAGACACAGTGACACTAAGTAAGGCTGTAAACTCCTGTAACATCAAATGATGTACTGTAATTCACATCCTCTCAGTCTGTCAGTGCCACACATAAATAATACTAACATTGTAAAAGTGTCCCAGAATGTCCCTGATGTACTCTGGCTAAGTCCCTGTTTTGTAGGCATTCATCCCTGTCTGGTTGAGAGCTATGCATAACATAGCTCTCAACCTCCTACAGTAAGAAATCAGGACAAAGCCATATTTAATGGGGGTACAAAGGCCCAAACTCAGTGACAGAGTATATGTATTGACCATACAAAGTAAGAATGTGATTAGAATAACAGATATTACTGTAACAAAAGTGTTGTCTGAGAGGTCTGATGGGTGACAGATTCTGTGTCAGTTGTCTGACAGCAACCATAAATCAGTGGACAACCATTTGTCAGACATCCAAAAGTTTGTGCAAGAACGACCACATCTATGAGGCAAACATGGTGACATTCTGCAAACATCGGCAGAGTTGAGAGGTATGATGCTTACAGTGAACATATACTAAAACAGGTCTGCACTGATGACTGTCTGGTTTTGCTGGACTGTCCCCATACAGTTTTTTGAATAGCACACTGCAATTCATCTGACAGTGGCCGTATCACATATTAGTGATTATTTGCCCGTAGGGGACACATCACAGTACACTGCAGTGATGGCTGTAGAGACATACAGGAGCATCTGTCACAGCACATGGGGACATTACTCAGTATTGCTACTGTCTTGATGATAGCCACACATGTAGTGTGTTGCCAAATGGGTGGTACGATGTGTGAGGGAGAAGTGGATAGTGCAGGCCATTATGGGTGTGTAAGGTCCGTACATAGTGGACATCCATGTATCTGGTCCTGTAATAGTTCCCCTCTTGTTGTCTTGCAGGAATGATATACTGAGGAAGACATCCTCCATTTTCATCTGCAGAAAATGACGTTATACTGGATGCCCTCAGACTCAATCATCACATCCTGCTTTCAAGGGGTCACTGAAATCATGAACAGTTGGCAGCATTATGGGCCAACCTTGTGAGGGCTGTTAATCATATTGGCCAACAAGACAAGACAAGACCTATGAGCAGGTTTGACACTGGGCCACAGACATGGTTAATGCCGCACATCAAAGGACAGCTGCTGTTGCCAGGGATCATGGTGCCACAAGTGGAGGGGCTGCAATAGAACAACCACTCTCAGCCACAGAGGAATTCCTGGTGAAATTAGTATCAACAACAGCTCTCAGTTAACCATCACACCTTACATCCTGGAGGTGGGTGCCACAGCCTCCACATCAGAGGAGCATCCAGGTAAGTTTACTGTGTTTACCAGTATAATACATTACAAGTCATTGTGGGAGGCTCTACAGACTAGTACATGGGTGTCAGATCTATCTGCATTGGGGAGTTTGGCTTTTACCCACAGTTCTGCACACATACTCAGACTGTCAGCAATATAGCCAGTATCACATTAGCTACAGTACATGTGGATATACGCACATATTACATTGTGACACTGCAATAATTGGTGTTGCTGACAATACCTCTCCCTCACCTTTTCATAGGTCCATCAGGTGTGGACGGAGTTCATGGTCCTGCACCTGGTAAGTGTGATGATGTTGTTTTACAGATCATATATACCCTATGAATTTTAAGGGCTGGTATTTTGCCTTATGCACAGCTGTTGTGCTTAGTCAGAGTAGAATAAGTGTTTGTTCCATTTTGGAGCAGTTAACTCCAGTGCATATCCTAGGGAATGACAGGTGTGTATTTGTTTAGACTTATAGTTATGAGTAACTATGCAGCCTACTATACAGGAGGCAATTACTCCAAGATGTCCATTCCAACACAATAGGGAGAAGGTACATACCTAAGGCAATGCTACTACAACTGGCATATCATTTTCAAGATAGGTGTACTGAGTTTTATGTGTAGTTCTGTTACATACACTGTCATACTGCATACCTCACAGGTGTATTGTACTGGCAACATTACTCGGATGTAGGTGATGTGCATGTTATACAGGGCCTGGGTTGTCAGTGTATGTTGTTGTGAGTTTATGTGTTGTGCATGGGATCAGAGATGAGAAGATGTGGGACATGTAATGCAGTTGTGGATTCTCATCTGTATAAGTCTTTATGGATTACCACACATAATAGTGCAGGTGGTAATGTACTGCTTTTGTCTTGCTTCTCACAGGTGAACAGGGGGGGGGTTGGAGTCTGTCCCCCTCACAACCTGATGTCAGAGTCTCATGGGACTCTGATGATGATGATGGTGGCCATAGTGAGGCTCAGGTGGGGTTGTTAGTGAGGCACAGGTGGGGTTGTCAGTGGCTGAATCTGTCCCAGAGGTTAACATCCCATTTCTGCCCCCATTGTTCCTGCACAAAGTATCGGACAGTCAGAGGGTGGCGACATAGTACAGGGCAGTGTGAGAACTATGGTATCAGTGAGTGTAGACACTGGCCATAGCCAGACAGCTGGCAAGGTCCCACACATGCAGATTGACAGGGGTGCTCGAAGGAGGACTGCTGCCCATCCACCTCCTATTGTAGGTGTCACATCTCTGGTCACTCACCGCATGTTTTGGGCTGTCATGGAGGCATAGGCATGAGCTGAATGCAACAACAGCTGGATGGTTGGAGTTATGGATGCAGTACAGTCTTACCTCTGTGACTTCTCCCACCACTTTGGTGATGCTATAGAAAATTTCACTGATGTAGTGGACAGACAGTGGACTGAGACAATGTCTGTCTTTGACCACATGTTGTCTGTGCTGGAACATGTGGTTGGGGTTGGGCATCCAACACATGGATGTAGGCAAGCAACACCATCTGCTGGGAGTCCACATGGCCATGCACACTCACATTCTAGTAATGGAAGTACCTTCAGTGCTACAGAGGGAAGTGTACTGTCCCTCCCATGACATGACAGGCCATGGGCACATGTTCCTGGCTGGTGCCTTGGGGACACAAGCCCAGCAGACAGCAGTCAATTTTGCATATTAGCACTGCATCTGACCTTGGGCATGGTGCTGACCGTGCTACTCCTGGTGAAGCCAGTTCCCATGTTTATGGCTGTAGACAGTGAACTGTCCACTCTACCACGTATAGTCCACAGCTGTCCACCATACACATGTGTAAGGCTAGCATTCTGCTTGACTGTGTACATGCACACACTCAAACACTACTGTCATATGCAGGTCACCTACAGACACACACAGCACCTCTCCTTGGCCCATGCAACCAGCATCACTTCCTGAGTCACAAACATGCTGTCAACTCTTTGGCACAGCCTAGGCCTCTGGCACCCTGACACTAAACCCTGTGATTGTGATGATACCTGTGCACATCCCTGCCATCCATGCAATCGATGCGTGGACCTGCATATATGTATCTGATGCACAGGGTAACTATATAACTTCACATGTGTTTGTGTAGTGCAGTAGTGTTATGCCATGGCAATTGTTGTGGACCATGACAGGTACTGTATGCTGGCATGTGTCAGGACTGCACATCGAACATTGTGTATCTTTGTTTCCTGATGGTACACTGGTGTAGTGTTACAGAATGACAGGTGTGTCACAGCACTTTGTATGTTTTTGTCCCAGGAGTCTGAGCAGTTCAACTATGGACACATGGCAGCAATACAGCAGCACAGGTTGGCAAGGAAGCACAGCAGAGATATGATGTCAGCAAGGTATGCCAGTATACATGCATGGCTCCCTACATGCATATGTGTAGAACAGTGTGTCAAGGACAATGGGGGCAGTCAGCTTCAGTGTGCTTTCATACCCTGTGACACACTCTACAACCCTTGATACATATCACCTGGGTATTCTGCATGTACAACTGTAGATTGTGGCAGACATCAATTATGCTTATGTAGAGGAGTGCAATTAAGGGCCAGCGGCTATTCACAAGCCCATAAAATGCATAACCAATGCACATGAGTAGGCCACATTAGCATTACTCTAGTGTTGTAAGGGGACAAAGTTATACACATACACACACACACGCACACACACACACACACACACACACACACACACACACACACACACACACACACACACACTGGATGCTGTGAGATTAGAACCCCTACCTATCTAGCATTACACACTACAGCCAAGTAGCTGTGATGTAGCTGGATCAATTGGAGAGCTCATGGCCAGATTTTCTGTAATAGTTACTCTCAGGTTCTCCTTAAATAATTGCCTAGATTATTCAGGAGTTTTGGATTCATATATCTTATTACTGTAGGTGATAAAGGGGGTAGTTGGAAAGTTAAATATTGTAATGCTATTTAAAATGGTTGTCATATCTATGTAAAGGGTGCCCTATTTTGTAAGATGGTGGTGATCAGATTCTGATAAAGATTTAATTTAAATCTTGTCAAATAAAGGATTTGCCTACTTTAACAGTGTAGAGCAACAGGTCCTTGTCCATAAAATTGAGAAGTCGTATTACAATTGGTCTGAGTACTTTAGTGTCTTATAGGAAATTCAGATTTTGTCAGCTTCTCTTGTAGAAAGAATACTTGTTCCTACAGACAACTTAATTAGCCCTGTTAATTTCAGGTTGTTTCCATGTTTTCTTTTTTGTACATATTCCAGTTTCTCAGATGCTGCACCTAAATGTTTTTGGTGGGATTTTACCCTAACAGAGACTCTTAGATTGTGGTAGTTACTGGTTGATTGCTTAATTAAAGGGAGTCATTTGGGCAGCCCAGTTTTTGATTGTATGTTCTTGAACCTGCTGGAAAGTCATTGGTGATTATGTCCTGATACATTTGTAATAAGATATGGACTGGTAATCCATATTTTCTGCCAGGTCTTTATTTCCCAGAAGTAATTGTCCAAACCATGATGATTCTCTCTACCACATGGCTTCACAATAGCATATAGGGAAATCAATGACTTTTTGTTTTAACTTAACCATTCAAAATTTCCTTTATTAGTTCTAATCAACTATGACAACCAGAGCCCCAGGTCATTACAGTGTTTTGTAGTATTATTTTGCAGGGGAAGAAATAAAGAAGGATGGAGAGTTTTGCGAGTGTTAGCTCTATGTGTCCAACTAAGACAAGTTCTGCCCCACTCCAACTATGTAAACTTAATTATAAAATTACACTAAACAACTTAAATGTCATGGTTTTATTGCCTGACAAAAGCACTAAAGTGATAGCTATATTCAATTCTGCTTTTAAAAATGAATACTGTTGAACAATTTTCCTGTATTACAATTAGAATTTAAACAGGATGTTTGTAGCTTAAAAATAAAAGAGCTATAGCATATTGTATAACAAAGGTTTACAGATACATATTACCTCTTGGTCAAAGCAATGTAGTAACTTAAAAAGCATCTAATATGAAGGGTTTCCAGTTCCTATTTTGCTCAAGCCAGTTTTGAACTCTTTGTCATTTCCTGTCTTAACAGTGTGCATCACAATGTTTCTACGTGATTGAACAGTGCACACTGAATTTGCTGCTGCTACAGCCTGTCTTTGGGTTTGAGTTACTTATTAAAGTGGCACACTCACCATGTCCTTTAGTTCTGCATTACAAAATTGTTACTTATATCAGTTTAATTCTGCATTATAACATTGCTACTTACATCATTTGTCTCTGCAGTATCCCTACATAAATCTCCATATGAGCATGCAATATTTATTTACTAAGTTAGTTAAAAACATACAGCAAACAAGACTGGAAATAACTTTAAGTTATATTTTAATATGACTAACACTTCCAAATTAATTTAGATGTCAAATCAAGTGAAGGTGGTTATGGATCGGCTCTCTGTGTGCTTTTAAAATACTCTCTTATAAATTCAATGAGTTAGATATAATTGAGAACTACTTGAGTACTGCTCATGTAAACTCAGAGACTATAAAGCATTTTGTAATTTATCTGTGCTTCTTGTAAGATGATTGTCAATTGCATGTTACCTCCATTAGTCACATCTATGTCAGTCACTAGTTTTTCATAGATATATGACATGAATACTCCTATACAAGTATTTTGAGAGCTGTAAGAAGCACACATTATATTTGTTAAATCCTATAAAGGTCTGGCTTTATTATTATATGTTCATTGCACAAATAGATGTGTGCTATCTATGGGGACAACCAGTATCTAATTCATGATTATTTTTTCTATATTAGGCATATCATGGACAGATACATTGTATATTATGTCTTATCCATTCCCCATGCTTGAATACAAACTCATCAAGTTATAATAAAAACACAGCTTGAAATAGCTAAAGATGTGCTCAAACAGCATAGCATCAAACAAAATGAAACAAAAGAAATATTGATGTGACATCAAAATAAAGAATATGAAATACAAATACATTTTATGATCCAAAACATCAGATTCTATTAAGCAGAATAGATGACCAAGAGAACATAGCATGCTGAAATAATCTGATGTCCAATTACAAAGAAAATGAAGATATTGCAGTTTTCTTTTCTTTGCCTCATTATCTTATTTTGTTATATTTATTTATTGTGCATACATCTATTACTGTAACTGTTAAACCTGCCCAAGTTATTACCTGAAATTAACAGGGCTAAAGGAATGCACTTGACTGGACCCTGAGCTTCAAAACCAGCCCATCCAAATAAAAACTATGAAAATCATTTTCTAAAAGCACAAGGTGCTATTGCTAGTCCTGAGAATTGTTCAGAGAATACTTCTTGTCTTACATGAAAGTTCCTGACTGAGGCGTGGCAATAATATTTTGGGTCTATATCACGACATCAAACCATCACTTCAATGAATGGTATTTCATCAGAAATGCCATTCATTCATTACCCCTCGTGTTGGTCTTCACAAAACTGTTACATATTGTCCAGTCTCTTCTCTCATCTTAACAGCTAATATTCTTCCTGTATGTTCTCCTTTAAACCAAATATATCTTTTACTTTTTTTTTCACCAAGTTGCAGTGCTTTATTTACATATACTTTTCTATCATTCAGAATAATGACTTTTTTTATATCACTTAGCTACTTAGCTAACTACTTCAGCACTTAGGTTATTTTTTCTAGTCCATTCCAAGACAGTTCCATGGCATAAAGGCTTGGCTCAGATAATGACTCAGATAACCACGGCTTAATTATATGTCCAGGAAATGGAAAAGATGGCTGGGGAGGTTTATGTGTCAGTAACTCTTGAGGGGTTATCCATCCAAGGGTAAGACTCTGAGCTGGGACATCACATAATAGCATTAAATAGAGGATGAACTGGGATTGCAGCTCTTAGGGTTAATGAGAACGTGACCTTGCCAAAGTGTGCATGCCTTCTATCTGAGGACATGGATGTGCAAAAGAACACACAAGAAAAGCCATTGCATGGTAGGCATCTCAAACTTTCTGGCAAATTGAGGTGATAGAAAAATGTCCTTTGTCAAATGCCCTTTTGGAAGACATGGATGATGATTAGTTTTCCTCAGCTGTCATCTTCAACTCCCAGTTGTACTAGAGCATTGAAGGATCAGTGCAATGAAAATGCTGATTATGAATGGAAGCTATATGGCTGAATGGGAATTGGGACCTCTAAGAATAAATAAATACAAATTTGATAATTTCCTTTCAGTACTTATTAGTGATCAAAAGGTATGCATTTTCACATCGTATTGAACCATAGGTAAAGATTTTGCTGGATTTAGAACCCATCTCTCCTTCCTTTACCACTGTCTCTCAACAATTTAATGTGGCAAAAGAACTCATGATCTAATATAACAGCTAAAGTAAAGTAATAAAACCTATTAACAAGTAAAAATATGTGTCTATATAAAAGGACAATGGAGTTTTAATTTTTCTGAGAAAATTCAGGTAAATCCCGTAGCTAGGGTGCCAGAGGATTAGAAAAATAAATGCATGGTTTTCTTGGAATTTGGCACTGTAGGCCAGACCTTTCATTCACCATAGTTTGTCCCTTAGCCTATTATCAATGGCACTTGCAGATGATTTATGCAAATTTCTCTCTTTGTTTAATTTTTTTATTTACTTTTTTCATGACTCTCTCAGCTTAAGTCTTTCAGCACTGGTGCTATATCTTGATGTATAACAAATACATACATGTATATGCCCGTACATGTATAGATAAAAATAAAACATATTACTGTTGTCACTCAAGTTATATAGCCTTGAGAGCAGATATGGTATTGCTTTTTAGGCTTATGTGACTTTGTAATTCATGCAGTTCCCTTAGACAAAGGGTTAGAACTCATGTCAAAAAACATTACTAAACATTTATTGAAGGACATGTATAGGAGGACACGGGGAAGCAAAACAAAGAACTGCTTGCATCTTTAATCCTGTAGTGTCATATGGCATCTGGATACCTGCAGGGAAGATTTCTGATCTGTCTTTCACTTACTGACTTTCAGTAATAAGAGAAGGTTTATTTTTATTTTATAAAAAAGTGCCACATATCTCCAACAAGTCTAGATGAAAGCATAATAATATCACATTATATGTCTCTCCCCATTTTTATTTTTCTTACCCACTTTGCTGCACTTAAAAATAAACTAGGAACTGTCAGCTAACATTGTTCAAGAGTCTGTTATTAGCATGTTTCTGCCTTTCAAATTTCTGCATAATAATAAAGTGCTACACAAATGCCCTTCCTGGCATTCTTTTCTAAGAAAAACAGTTTTTAAACTGCATATATATTGAGCAATGAAGCTTCAATTTGTTTCGGACTTCCTAGTGGGATAAATTTCATGAATTCTACCCCCCTTTTCAAAGAATATTTTATGCTTCTAAATTAGTATAAACTTTGCACTGACGTAGAACAAAGTGGAATATACAAAGGATTTTGAAAAGGTGATCAATTTAGTTTCTCCATTTTTCTTTCTTAATAAATCTTTTAATTTCATCAGGAAGTTTATTAATGCTTCCCAAATCATTGGCTTCCTTCTTTAGCTTTTATCCATCTTGGACATATAGCCCTTTCAAGTCTCTGCAAATCTGTTCTGCTTCTTGTTTTCAAGTACTCTACAGAATGGTAAGAGCAAGAATAAGGTGTTGGTTGGCTGTCTTATATGTTTGTTACAGATTTATTTATCTATGTTTTTATCCTCCACTGCTGACATAACATCAGTTTCTTTATACCTTGAGAAGAGTCATCATCTAGGCAGATATCAGACAAATGTCCTTTTGTCCTAGCATTACCCCATGGCAACACAGATAGGCAGGTCTCTTACAGTGCTGGGCCTTTGACTTTTGTGCTTCTAGACATGTATCTAAAAGTATTTTGCACTCTCTGTGAGCAACTAGCCTCTGTTTGGTGACATGGCATTTGTGATGGTCCCACTCTAGGCCACTAATCAAGGAGCCTAAATCCTCACCACTGGTATGAGACAGGGACATTCACTTGGAAATAAAAAATGGATACATCCAGTATTTCCCGATGCAGCTGTCTACATCAAGCACAATTTCCCTTAAGAGTACACAGGAAACACATGCAGTCTGTGGTCTGGGTTTTCCACTCTGTCCAGATCCTAAATAAGACTTCCCAATACCACAGCTGTAGGGTTTAGTCCTCAGCCAAGTGTCCAAGCCAAGTCCTCAAGCACTCTCTCTGTGAAACCAGTGCTTTGTGTCCCTGCTCCAAGTAGCTGACACATACACAGTTGGAAAAGTTCACACACACACGCACACACGCACACACACACACACACACACACACACACACACACACACACACACACACACACACACACACACACACACACACACACACACACACACACACATACACACACACACACACACACACACACACACACACACACACACACACACACACACACACACACACACATACACACACACACACACACACACACACACACACACACACACACACACACAGACACCTGGGAAAGGCTGCCCAGATTTACTAGCTATGCCCCCTTCTGCTTAGAATATAAGGTAGTTAACACCCCAAAGCTATGTACTCTAAGGCTCTTGCATGGGTACCCAATTATATTGAAAGAAATTAATATTAATACAAATGGTACCAACATGCAAGGCTTTCATGAGTGGCCAGAGCTGTCACCAATTATATATAAGTACTCGCAGAGATTAAAATATTCTTTAAAAGACCAGCCACAATCTTCTTCTTCTTCTTTCAGCTTTTCCCGGTTAGGGGTCGCCAAAGAAGATCACCTGTCTGCTCATGACTGGCAGTGGAGTTTTACTGTGTCGAGTTGCCAGACTGGCACCCAACCTTCCACAGAAGGCACACACATGCATGCACTCACACCTAGGGCCAATTTAGAGTGTCCAATCCACCTACAGCATGTCTTTGCAATGTGGGAGGAAAATGGAGCACCCGGAGGAAACCCATGTGACGACAGGGAGGACATGCAGACTCCGCACAGAAGGCACACCAGCAGAGAATTGAACCAGAGAGCCTCAATGAAAGCCACAATGAAAAGTTTAAATATATTTAATGATAAATAAGAAAAGAACATGAAAATACTAAATATCTATGTATAGTAAACACCAGAGTTTCACTCACAGGAAACAAGAAATATTAAAAATAACACAGGTGGACAAGTTCACACAGTTACAGAAAAAAAACAATGCTTAACTAATCTCACTATATTTACCTGACTGATCTAAAGAATTATTCCCTGGTTACTTACTAGAGCAAGGCAAAGTAGGTGAGAGATCCTTCTTTGTCAGGTTACAAAAACAAAGTACCATGAGACTTCAGTCTTGCCTAGTATTAAAATATAATTTTTAGTAATGGATTACAGAATGACATTACATACATCTGGTCATCTGACTTTTGGTTCCCATGCTTCCCCTTGGCTGAAAGCTGGCAGGATTTAACACACAGGTGTAATACACACACACAGCCTTGCTAAGATCTACTGCAGCTCATGGAAGTCCTAAAACAATTTCAAACCTCCACCCTTCCAGAATAGCAATTAGTTCACCCCAATGACAATGCAGGGAGCTTCCTAGTACAGACCTTTTGTCTCTGGCTGCATTGAGAACTGTATGATACAATTTTATGGCTTAAGTCAGGTAATTTAATTTCAAACTATTTTCAAAGTCTGAGATTAATCCCTTTTCTTCCAGTATCCTCTGTTAAAACATATACATTTAAATAGTTACAATAATGCATGTTTATTTCTGTTTATGTCCAGCAGGGTGTACTGTTGGTACATTTTTAACACAAGAATCTATACAACTCAGTTTGATATTCAAATAACATATAATTCTTTACTGAATTCCAGCTAGCTGTGCTGCTATATGTTACACATCCACTGCCCTACTTCTCCTGGCATAGCTGGCAATACCTCACATCATTACAACATTTATCATGGTCTCTATTCTAAAAGAAGCTATGCTTGGCCAAACCACAACACTAACACTGCGAATGATGTCATATATTAGCATTTTTGAGTTAATGCTAATATGTATGCTCCAAATGAAATGATTATCATACAAGGCCATTACACCTTGTTGCTGATTCTTCTACAGTTGCTCAGAAATACACTGTCAGTCACCTGAATCAACTAGGAAATCATTAAGAGACTTGAAATCATATCTGTGTGGATAGATGTCTCACTAAACAGAGAGTCAAGCCACAGTACAGGATGTATGGCTGTAGAGTTAATGTTATTACCATCTTAAAATGTTTATTAGGTCATTCAGGGAAAATTACTACTATTTATTCTCATCAAATATGTGTAACTTATTGTCACTTATCTCAAGAGATATCTAAAGAGAGAAATGGGAGAAAGCATGAAGAATTATGTTTGGACAAGGCTGGATGTAAAGTCTCCTTAGCCAGTGATTCACTCTGTGCCTATAGAGTATGTGTATATATCATAGTCAAGATGAACTGATGGAATATAATTAAACATGTATTTAACAGACTCAAAAAATTAATGTATCTTATATGGACTGTATACATGGTCATTAAAACAGAAGAAATACAATTAGAAACTAGAATTAAGAAGCTGAATAGAAAAAAATGAATTAACTTTATTCATCAGGCAGTATATATAATGAAACAAAAGCATAAATCCAGTAAAACTTAAGTTCCAAAAAAAAAAACTGAAACCAATAAACATGCAATACAAAATTCAGTACATCGACCTTATAAACCATGAAGGTAATAACCATAAATGGAAACACTTCTGCCTTAGTAAATATGCTGCTCTACTCTATATTCATGATAAAGACTGGATTTATATTTAAATTTAACAATTTAACAATTTAACAATACTCTAGACCACAGCCTTTTTCTTTATTTTTTGCAAGAAAGCAATGGCAATACTGGCTGTGGTACATCAAAGTTTAACCTTAAGACTATTAGCTAATGTACTGGTAAATTCATTGCACTAAATTAGGGTCACCAGAGTGCAATGGGTTACCATAGAAAGAGAAACAGAATAAGCAATCAAGTGCCATGGAGAATATTCATGCTAAAAGGCAGAAATATAAGGAAGGCTTACCTGTAAGCTGACTTTTCTGCAAGCTGAGAAGGAGTGTGATGACCAGAATCCAGTTATAAAGAGGAGAGTGCAGCTGTTTAAATCAATTTACAGATAGCAGCTCGATAGACTGGTTCAGTTCTTCTTGCAGAAGATGGAGCTGTTGATCAGCAGCCAAACAGACAAGTCTGTACAGTAGCCTAGATTAGCAATCAGGATTTGGTACACTGGTTAGAGTGTGGGTATCATTAAAACAAAGTACAAGGTTTGAGTCTTGTTTCTTTTAACAGTCAGATGTCACTCCATTTGAGTTGCTGGTTCCATCTAGGGCACTGGGAGCAAGCCTGGATCATACTTTTTGCCATTTGGAAGTTTTAGTTGTTGCATTGTTCAGTAAGTCATTTAGTCAGGTTATGATAGTCATGCATCATTGGTTGGTTGGTTAAAAAGATTGTTTTATTGCTGGACATCCACACTGGTCCATTGGCTTCCCCATTCTCTTTCAAAAAAACAAAGGTTGCAGAGGAATGTAGGTGTTTGGCTTGCTTGGCATGAGTTACTGTGTGTGGAGTTGGGAGTTTCCTTGTTCTGGTTTCTCTGGGTCTCAGTGCTGCATGAGTTCCTTTCCAGTGAGAGTTGTCCAGACTCTTCTGTCTGTTGCTTTCACTTTCACAGGAGTTGTTGCTATGGTGTATGAGTCCAGCAGAACAGGGGATGTGGCAGTTCTCATGGCTGTTCTGTTTTGGCAGCTTTGATTATTATCCTTCTAAAGTAAAAAAAAAATTGTAATAATAATAAAAATGGAATGGAAATAAATCAAATGAATCATGGTTGAGAAGGAAGGAGAAATGAGAAGTAGCGAAAGGTTTGGGATTCTGTTGCATGGGGAGTTAAGTGAAGGGCTCATTGTGGCAAGTGTGTGCTTGACAATAATATTTGGCAACTTGAAATTTGGTTCTTCTTGGTTCACAAACTGAGAACCAAGGGTCTATATTACAAGACCCAATTATTTCCCTGGGAAAGAATTCGCTTGACTGCTTTGGTACTTTGCCTTTTTCGGTATTGTAGTGCGGTCTCGGAGTTGGTATGGTGTGGGGGGCGAAGTCACCCACTTAATGTAATGTTTGAAATTTTTTATTTTTTTTTAGGTGGAACAGCGATTTTTTTTCCTTGGAAAAAAATCACTGTTCTGACACTTTGACATTGTAAGCTTTCGCTTACATAGGGTCGATTAATCACTGTTCGCTTTTTTAAGCGTTCGGTGATCTAATATAGACCCAGAACCAAACAGTGGAAAACAAACCAAGAAGAAACACACATGCGGTAGTGGAGATAGTAATAAATGAGCCAGCAATAAAATCCAAAAGTTTATTCAAAAATGTTAAGCGCTTTCGTTCCTAGGATTCTTGGAATTTCATCAGAACTAATAACAACCAATAAAAGCCATATAATATAATACATTTCAAGTCACATGAATCCAAAGTGACTAATTAAAGCATGTCAACAATTAAGAACTGTTAGAGACAGTATAATGCTTCAATCTTAAAATAGAAATAATGGAGCCGGCTTCATTTTAATCAGGGTGGTTAGTTTTAAATTCACATACCTCTAAATGTTCCTTGGTAAACCAACCGTAAAATTCTTATTTTACCTGCTCAATGACTAAAAAATTAAAATAATGATTATTAAAATGTGCTATGTGCCTATATAAAGCATTTGTGTCCCTCTTTTTGTTAATATCCAACAAATTACTCATTTGTTAGATAGTACTGTAACTAATCTTTAACTGGATGCTTGATTTTATTTTATTTATGCTGAAACTTAGCACCATGTATTAAATAATGAAAAATGCTGAAATCGTTTCTGTTTGATTAACTGCTGCTTGCTTTTTACTGTTACAGTGTACAATTAGAAGGTGTAATCTATTTATATTGTTGATTTTCTGCATATAGTATTGGGATACTGGCTACTGCATTCTCTCTTCTCTCTTCCTTCTGCTTATTCCAGATTGACTAAACACTACTGTCCCTTGACTTTACTATGTTCTGCATTCTTTCTTCCTTTTGCCTGCTCCAAATTTTAGATTAAATGCTTGCTTCCTTTGACCATTCTGCTATTATCTGTGTGCTTTATCCCCTCCCAGTGCCTATTTAAAGGCCCGTTTCTCTAAATCTGTGCTGTAAACTATGCTACTCTCCTTTCTTTTTCTTCATGCCTTGCTAGTCTTCTCTTTCTTTTCTTCTGCTCCCTGCAAACGTGGGGAGTCCTCTATCTGGGCCTTCTATCTTTTCTCTCTCTCACTTTCCAGCCTGCAACCTTCAGTCTTTGTCTCTCAATCCTCAGCCTTCTATTTTACTCTTTCCGCTTGCCCCTAAAATTCCCTACCCCTCATATAATTGTTTTCTGCCTTCTAGAGAATTTTTTACCACCCTAAGCTCACTATCTTATTGTCATTACATCTCTCTTTTATTTTACAGCAATCACCTACATGAAAAAGTGACCTCAATCATCCCTCCCACCCTAAACACACCTGGCTGAAATTCTATCTACTGGCCCTTAAATCAATACAAGGACTGTTGTTCTCTAGCCAAGGACAGGAAGAAAGAAACAAAGAATAAAAAATAAACACCATCACAAGCTATATGTATGTGTCCCAATTGCTACTTCTTCATCTGGTGTTAAAAGCATTTCTTTGTCTTTTTTCAAATTAAACTAGATTGTGGCATACACATGTATTTCTCAGCTCACTAACTCCACCACCACCTTTCTTCCATCCCTGTTGAGTATGTATCTCTCTCTCTCTAGTCTCCGTATCACTTTGGCACCTAACTAACTTCAGGAAAGTGTGCTAAAGGCTAAGACTTCCCTACCTGCCTCCTCTCTTTTCTAAACCAAGGGCTCACTCCACACATTATCAACATCTTTTCTCACTCGCCTAGTCTCTCCACTCTAAACACCATACTACTCACTGATAAACTTAAGTGCAAGTTCCAATGATAGTTTTTTGAAGTATAGTGATCTGCTATTCCTGGCTCTGCCCACTCCATTCACCCTTTCTTCACTCAGGCTCACTATGTTCCCCATACTCTGCCACCATTCCCACCCACCCCCATCTTAATTACATTTACCCTAACCAAAGCTCCACATACCTCTACTGCTCAACCAGTCATAAGCTTCTACTAATTAATTATTCACTTCACCCCTCATTGAACTAATTGTATAATTGACCATCTCATACCCCACCCCCTATACTCCACCACACATTCACATTCCAGTTTATCTTACAAATAAATCTTACTCTTCGCAACCCTCCATACCCCTCCATCACAACATGCCATTCATCACTAACTTAGCACTACTTAATCTCTCTCTATGCCCTTCCTCTTTCTACAGTTACTTACTTCTCCTGAAGCCATACATGAAAATTACAAGCCAACTCATGCAGCTGCCACTCTTCTACCCAAACTCACTTACATCTCTGATATAACACTCTCTTTATATGCAACATGTAGCTTACCTCCTTAAAAAGCTAAAACTTCTAGCCTTACATATAAAAACTAAAATAAAATTAACCTCCATGCATCAATAAAACACCAGCCACTAATCCCATACACACTCACCACAACCTAAAACTATGTGGTGACATTCACCCCAATCCTGGACCCACTCACTCCCCTCTCTATCACAAGAACATTCATAAAGCCCTTAACCTCACTACCATCAACCTCCAAAGTATCAGAAACAAAACTCCAGATTTCCATGCCTGCATTGAACACTATAAGCCAAATATTGTTGTAGGAACTGAGACTTGGCTAAAACCTTATATTAAATTTTTCTCCCATCAGGCTTATCTTGCCTGAGAACAGATAGGCCCAGAAAAAAAGGTGGGGGCATAGCTCTCATTTACAGTAATACTTTTAATATAGTCCCATATAACAAACCCACTCACACATTAAGTACAGCCAAAATACTAATATCCTACTTGAAAACGAATAGCAGCAAAAACATCTGCATTATAGCCACATATATATATCCCCAGGTAACAATATCTCAATACATGAGGACATATTAGTGTGGTCATCCAAAAATATAGAGAATGAAACAATCATATTTGGTGATGTGGATATTAACTGTTTATACATTATACATCATCACCCAACAAACAGTATCAACCTATTTAAGTACACCCAACCTATTACTACCATAACCAGACCAACAAAAAGAACACCTCAATCTTAGACTGGGTCCTTGTCTCTGACCCTAGTAAAATCTCCTCCACTGGCACGCTACCTAACAGCATAAGTGATCACCTACTAGCATACATAATTTGCAAATAAACTCCAGTGCTTAATATAAACCACTATAAGCATACCAGAGACTTATCCCACTTCTTACCAACTACCTTTAACAATACCCTATGAAATATCAACTTGAATACACAAAGTCCTACCACTGAATGATGCTGTTGAACTCTTTAACTCAACATTCCTCCATGTGCTAGACAATCCTGCTCCTCTCTGACATAGGAGAGTGAAAGACAACTAGGCCAGTTGGCTTACCAAATCCACCAATCAACTTATAAAAGCTAGGGATAAGGCTTGAAAATGATGGCATGATGGAAAAACCCTGCAGACTTTGCTCAATACAAAGAACTGAATAATCAAGTGAATTGACTTATCATTAAAAACAAACAAGACTACTACATTGCTCTGCAAAATGACCATATGCAAAATCCTAAAAATTTCTGGAGGTCCATAAACTCTCTATTATACGCAGCCAAAAGCAATAATCCCTCCCTTGATTCAGACATGGCCCCAGCTAAAACTGCATCACTTTTTAACTCATTCTTTAAAAACAGTATAGTCAACCTCACTGACAACTTCCCACTAATCAACCCACTGCCCCCAGACCCATCTGCTACAACAAGACCAGACTTCTGTCTCATACCCATACCTACCTCCACCATAAAAAAATCCTGCTTAAACTTAAACCTGGATCAAATGCTCCAGATTACTTACCACCAGAATCCCTCCAAAAATCAGCAGACATTATAGCCTATCCCATTAGTATACTACTAAACAGATCCATTCTAGATTCTTTCATTCCCACCATCTGGAAAAAGGCATTTATCCTCCCTCTCCACAAAGGTGGAAACAATAATGATATATCTAACTTCTGTCCAATTGCCATCCTCTCTCCCATCTCCAAAATTCTAGAAAAATGTATCCATATCCAACTATTCAACTATCTGCTATACCACAACCTCCTTTCCCCAGCCCAACATGGGTTTAGACCTAGTGATAGCAACACCAGTGCTCTTGTATCTTTCTTGGACACAGTCAACCATGCTCAAGACTCAGGATACCTTGTTTCACTATTGCTTGACTTTTCCAAGGCATTTGATACTGTCTTCCACCCACTTCTTCTGATCAAACTCTCCAATTTAGGCATATGTCTACCTACCCTAAGCTGGTTTTCCAACTACCTTACAGATGGACAACAAGCAACCAGATGGCACCAATGCCTCTCTCTTTTCTTCAACAGCAATACTGGAGTCCCACAAGGGTCTATATTAGGTCCACTGATATTCAGCATTTTCATTAATGATTTCCATACCAGCATACCCTATGCTAATGTCATCCAATGTGCAGATGATGCCACCATCATCTGCATGGCCAAGTCTACTCCAGAACTACTTACACTCACCCAAAATGCCATCACCTCCACTGAAACCTGGATGTATAATAACCATTTAGCCTTAAATGCTAATAAAACCAAACTCATGTTACTTAACCCCCCAAAAAAATCACACCAGAAATGAATTTTACATTAACTCACTCAGCAACACTTGCTTCAAAGTAGTCCCATATACCAAACTTCTAGGGGTCATCATAGATGAACACCTAACTTTTGACCAGCATATTAACACAAACATAAAAAACTAGGTATCCTGTACAGGCATAAACACTTCCTCACCTATGCAGCAAGATTATACTTTGCTTCTTCCTTTATACTTCCATGCTTGCTTTATGGTGCACTTCTCCTTACTAATATACAGTCCTCTCTTAAATCAAAACTGGACTCATGCTACAATAAAATTGCAATATTTGTAACCAATGCCAAACACTCATCCCACCACTGCATATCACTCCAATGTCTAAACTGGATAGATCTTCCCCAACATCTAACATTCCTGCAACTAATCACAGCTCATAAGCTAATCTATAAGCCCTCTAGTTGTCCTGCCTTTTCCTCTCTGTTCACCATGTATCACTCAAATAGACCTCTGTAATCAGTCAATCAGATGCTCCTTAATGTAGCAAAACTTAACATTTCTGCCTGTCAAATGCATTACCCATATGCTAAAGCAAAACTATAGAATGCTCTCCCTCCTTCAATTAGGTCTACTAGCAACCCTGAATGCTCTAAGACTTTGCTGAAACAATACCTGTTCTCCCACTGGCTCCCACATGTACCAGAACTAACTATAAAAAAAAACTATATTCCTAGCCTTCCTACTTTTTCTCCCCATCTCACTTATGGCTCAGACTCCTCATATATACATTCAGTGCTTCCAGCTTACTAAGTCCAACATGTGCCACCCAGCTACACAGAATCTACTATATCAGTTACCTAGCATATCTTCTATTCACTCTTGATGCCTATACAGCAGTAGCTCTAAGGCTGTCCCTCACTCTCAGAATCTTTAATCCGCTGCTCTCCATCTTCCCCTCTCAACTGCAAAACTGCAATTCCATATTGTTCACACATTAGCTATTATACTATGTCATCAATTGTATTCTTGTTTGGATTACATACTTAAAATCTAACATTTGTATAATTAGTATTATCTATTTTATTATATCCCCTGTTCTGTAATGTAGTGTTCTGAACCATTGCTGCTTGATTTCTGTATTTTGATTCTGTAGCTTTATCATGTTGTTTTTGGAGCTTTTCTCCCCTGAACTCTACTGAAAACAGGATCACCCTGACCCAGTAGACCTCCCGGTAAACAAATGCAAATAAATAAATAAATAAAATGCTCATATACACATTCACTAAACTTCCAGTAGGGCTTACCCATAGCACATAACTGACACTGTGCTAAGTAGACCACCCCTCTAGAATAACATAAAACATACCCATGTAGTTTGTAAGTCATTCCACTTAAACATAAATCTTCTCCTACTAATATAGTGGGACATTGTGAACAACAACCACATCTGAATGTCCCAAAGTTTCACATTACTGAGGTATATTGTAATTGCCTGTGAGACTCAAAGTAGATTTTGAAGGTTTTGCCCCTTCTAAGAACTATCTGGGGCCTATCTTCTAATTTATTAATCAGCTCACTATTACTCATAATTAATTTCCAATTTTTATTAATACAACAAACAATTGCACTACTATCTAGTGTGAACATAGAAATAAATTTCATCCTGTTGTTATTAAAATTCTGTGAAACTCTATCCTTATCACCATGGACCATATTTGACATGCCTCACAGTATGGGAACATAGACACCTTTCTCTCTTTTGCTCATAAATTCATCCCTGATTTTAACCAAGAACTCCCAAGGATAACCTCTCCTGAGAAGCATATTAAGTAAAACATTACATTCTTGAACAAATATGTCCTGTTAGGTTGGCCCGTATGATATATTAGTAGGAGAATATTTTTGTATAAATGGAATGACTTACAACATACATTGACATTTTTCATGTTATTCTAGAAGGGTGGTCCACTTAGGACAGTGCCAGTTATATGCTGCTTTCTATGTGGGTAAGACCTCCTGGAAGTTTAGTGAATGTGTATATAAGCATTTGTAGGTTATTAAGAAAAAGAGGGACACAAATGTTTTATATAAGCACATAGCTCATTTTAATAAAAAAATATTTTAAGTCTTTACTCATTGAGCAGGTGAAACAAGATCTTCAGGGTTGCTTTATCAAGGAACATTTAGAAGTTTGTGAATTTAAATGGTAGGTTTTGTTAAATGCAACTAACAACCCTGGATTAAGTGAAGCCTGCTCTATTAATTCTGTTTTAAGATTGAAGTGCTATACTGTAATATGGCTTTTACTGGTTGTAATTAGTTCTGATGAAGTTCCAAAAATCCTAGGAATGAAAGTGCATAATGTTTTTGAATAAACTTTTGAATTTTATTGCTAGCTCAGATATTATTGTCTCAAATACCACAGATGTGTTTCTTCTTTTTCTGTGTTCAGTTGTCATTTGAACTTGTGTACTGTGTGGTGATGTGTTTTTCGGCTAGTACACCACTTTTCTGAAGAGATGAGGTCTAGTTCTAGAATCTCCGGAGGCACAGCAGCAATACTGAAACAACATATGTAATATTTGGGTGCCATATGCTGGCCACTTAGAAATCACATATATACTATATTTTATTTCTTCTGCTAAGTAGACAAATTATATATATATATATATATATATATATATATATATATATATATATATATATCTATATATATATAATTAATTTGTTAAATGGGTAATTCCACTAAGGACTTAGATATTTATTTAAATTGCGCTAGTAGATCAAGTGATTGTTTCATTACAAAAAAAAAAAAAAAAAAACACTTTCCCATATTAGACTGTTTTTTTTTTTGTTTGCAGGTCTTCTACCCCTGCAGGTATTCAAAGACTGGTGGAAATGAATAGCTCAGGAAACACAGGGATTCTTCCATGAGTTAGCGGCAGCTCAGACTTTGGAGCAAGCATCATCTGGAAGAAAGCATGCTTTCCCATTTTTTGAAGATGAGAAGATGCAAGGATCCAACCTTCTGAAGAAATCACGAAGAAAGGCTAGAAAGAATATTCCCACTACAGGGAGAATTCAACTTCCTTAAGTCAAGGCACAGTTCCCCGTGAAAGTAATGCTAATAATGGGGATGGTATTCTGAATTTAGGAGACAGGGAGCAGTCTGTGAGGGAATGCTTTGACAAATGTATTAATTCACTCCTAGAAGAGGGTAGGCTGAGAGTATTCAACTTAGCTTTAGAGAGGAACTTTAGTTGTACCACGGCCCTTCCTGCCCTTCCTACTGGTAGGGATCCCATTGGGTCTACTTCACACACCCTGTTTTGGATGACACTGACCTTAACATTACCAAGTTTTTGTCTCCAATGGTCAGCATAAACTCTATTGGTAATTCCATCCCAGGATCACACATCACCACTCATGTATATACAGACAATTTCATAGATATTTTTTATTTAGTGGATGCAGACAGTATCCATTGTATTATGGACTCAGATAATCCTGGAGTAAAGGACCTAAAGGAAGCATTATCAGCAACTGGTAAAATAAAAAGCTTCAAACAAGGTGTTTTCAAGGAATTAGGACACATCAGCTTTAGATTTCATTGTTTTCATGGGCATTATCTTGGAAAAAGAGCCCGGTCAAGCTCTACCATTCCTTATCTACTTTAGATCAATAAGGGAGGCACACCACGTTAGAGGTGATGCAGCTTGGTTTTCTTATGATCGGATCTATGGCTTTGCATGCTAGATATACAGTCAGCATTTCACTTAATCCCAGACAGTAAGGAAGACTGGCCCCTGCTAGGTTTTCAGCTGAGCGGGAAATTCTGTTTCGACAAGGCCATGCCCATGGGGTACTCAGCAGTTGTGCCACCTTTGAAACTTTCAGAAAAGCCATAAACTGTTATTGGTAGCAAAGGATACCTCAGCAAATAGCAATCAATTTTCTTAGATGATTTCTTGATAATTGGAGAGGGCAAGGGTAGGGTCACTGAGGGTATGTCAATTTTCAAGGACAGTTTTGCTAATTTCGGAGTTCCTTTGGCAGCAGAAAAGTCAGAAGGGCCTACTCAAGAGTTAACATTTTTGGGCTTAGCATAGGATGTTAGGATGTTACTTCAAGGTATTTCAAACTTCTGGGAATAAAACTGGACCAGCTAAATGCACAATCAGGCAGTTTTTGGTACCAGTAAAGCTTTTGTAATGGATATAACGTAGCTTTATGGCTTATTGAACTTTGCTTGCAGGCAGTTATCCTAGGCAGAAACTTTCTGAGAGCCATTTCCAATTTGTTTAAAGATAGTAAACCCAAGCATTAAAAGGTGAGGATAACAAGCAGAGTTGAGGAGGTCCTTTGTCTGTGGTACACCTTTTTATCCTAATACAATGGGGTAGCCTTTTGGCAATCACCTTGGGTTTCATCCACAAAACTGCAGGTGTTTATTGATGCAGCAGCGTCTACTGGCAAGGAAGGTTACTTTTGTGGCTCATGGTTTGCCGCCAAATGGCTCAAGTCATGGTGGTAAGAGAGGATGAAGGAAATTACTTTCTTGGAGACTTTCACAATATGGGTGGCTAGTTTGTTATGGAAAGAGCAGTTGAGGATTTGCAAGATGTCCTTTTGTTCAGACAATATGGCAGAAGCACATACACAGAACCAACATAAGTCAAAGTCCAAATGGGTACACTCCATATTTAGATTGCTGGTATTGGGTTTACAAATCAACTTAACTTATTCTGGAATACATACTCTAGGGAGTATGAATAGTATTGCTGACAATTTGTCCTGCTTTCAGTTTGTCAAGTTTTGTTAGTTGGCTTAGAATTCACAGCCATGTAGAACCCATATTGTCTTGGAAGTCTGGTTGATTGGAGAAGCATAGCTGTATCACTAATGTCTAATTACTGGGTTAATAATACAAAAAAAAAAATGTATACTCATTATCAATTCAAGCCCTTAAACTTTTTTATATTTCATTACCAGTAAGTCAGTAAAAGTGGCGTATGCCCCCGTTCACAGATGTTGCAAGTGTGACTCGCCTAATACAATTCATATACACTTAGCTGCATTAGGGTGGTTATCACACTGAGGTGTCAGGACTACTCAAGGGATGGGCTATTGTCCAGGATGCTGAAAGTCTGGAAGAATCTCAAAGGGCCATCCAGGGATGCTAGAACGCCAATTGGGTCCCACTTCCTAGTCATCATTGTTAAAGGCTTATTTAACAACTGTCGATTCTTATTCATTTAGCATGTGGCCAATATTATTCTCTTGCATATATGCTAGTGCCACTTGTGTTAGTGAAATGTTGAACTCACTCCCCTGAGAGGATGTAGTGATTCATATGACTTCATTTTGAATTGGTTGGTTAAGCTTAACACCAATCAGATGGGTAAGGGGCATCAGGTGCAATTAGATAAGCTCACACTTGTCAGGGTACAGGGTCAAATGGATATTCATTATATTTCTTTTTGAATAGGGTGCACATCGGATTTAGTGAAGCAAGTGCATTCCATCAATGTTTTGAATAGAATCTGGAGGTGGTTGTTTGAAGCCTTTTTGTTGTACATTAGACACTAACATCTTCAATTTGCCTTGCAGGGAATGACTTTGTATGGATTTTTGGACACTTGTTCATCAGTAGAGCTTCTGTCAAACTCAGTCCGGTTATTAGGTTATCATGGGTTGCTAAATCATAATGATTTGTCAGTCCAGCATTTTGGCTTTTCAGGTCTTTTGTGGTTTCAGTTTTGGGATGTGTGGCATCAGGTATCATCTAGCAGAAGTTTACCTCAAGTTCTAGTTATTCATCCTGGGGGGGGGGGGGGATTTGGTAATGGTTCCCCAAAAGGATCCTGTGGGCCAGAAATTTGTCTGATGTACAACGCCTTTGTTTCTTATACCCTCAAATGGTGTTGTTTGGATCTTTGATCTTCCCAATAATTTGTTGGCTTGGAACTAGAAAAGTGGTGACCATAGAATTCTCCAGATATTTTATAAATCATAGGGTGGCATGTGCAGCCATGCAAGTTGGATTCCAAATGATTGAACATGTGGACTTGGACACACCAGTTAAAGACTTTTATGGCCAAGATGGAGTTTATTTAAACAAACTTTTTAATGTGCATAGCCCCCTCCTCATTCTTTCAGATTAACAGACTACCCTGAAGTGACTCCCTACAATACTTCTTGTAGTTTGGAGACTCTGTTCCCCAGAAGTGTACTTGGACCCAGGGCTTATATTTCCCTAATAAAGGGATATCTTCGACCATCTATCATATTACCAGGTGTTTCCCTTCGGCTTTCACAGACTAGTGCATGAAACTCTTACTTGACTTTCAAAAGCTAGTGCAAGTACTTTCTTTAATTTGTCTTTATTGTAAAGCCATCCTATACTATTTTCCTCTATTCCTGACTTAACTGGTTAGTGTCTACACTTATACTGATAGCTTTTATTCTGCAGGCTCATTTCTGCTGTCGCTTTGCTAGCTCTAGGTGCTGCCTGCTTCATTCGCCCTCATTGCACTTGGGCTCACTCCACTTCCTTATCATTACACCATTCCCACCTACCCCAGGATTGATTTTCTTTATTCCTAGAAGGCTCCTCCCCTTCTTCCTATCCTCTAATCAGCACTCTACCCACACTTTTCAATCTCACTTCATCCATTATCTCATCAAACAATGTGTTCACACTCATCACCATTGCTCCTCCCAATCTCCCTTGCTTCCTTACCCTTCTGCACTTAGCTTCCATCCACACAATACACCACAATTTAAAACCTTTATCTATCACCTCATCCATAAGTACACCTACACCCAGCTACCACCAGATTCACCCAGGGCTTATTGCATTATATAGCCACTCTGCTATCAGATTTAAACTAGTAACCGAAGCAAATACTAAACTCAGCCTAACAACTCTATACAAACATCCCATACTTAAAAGAAAACTATTAACCACAAATCTACCTTTCAATAAATCAAAACTTCCCCTATGTGGGGACATCCACCCTCAACCCCAGACCAACCCTAAATTCCACATTCCATCTAACCAATAAATCTCTCACCATAGCAACCATTAACCTGCAATCAGGAATAAAATTCCAGACTTCCATGCCTGGATTTCACACAGTAGGCCAGATATAATAGCAACCACAGAAACTTGGCTTAAACCATATATAAAAAATAATTTCTACCACCTGGCTACTCCTGCTTAAGATACAACAGACCCCATAAAAAGGTGGAGGTGTTGCATTAATTTACCCAAGTCATTTTACATTAGTACCATATACCAACCCCACCCCACAGTTCACATCTGCTGAAATTGTTGTAGCTTTCCTACAACTGAATACCAGCAAAAAGTTCTGCATCATTGGAATCTGTATCCCACCAGACAATAATATACCCATCCTGGAACAGATTCTTGCCTGGACTTCAAAAACCTTTGCCAGTGAGGCAATCATCCTTGGAGATGTCAACATAGATTGGACAGAAGTCACAAAAAATCAACCCTCAGTTAATATAAATCTATTAAATTATACCCAGATTATCAATGAAGTAACAAGACCCAACAAAACAAAAACTAGTGGTTCCATCATAGACTGGATATTAGTCTCACACCCAAACAAACTAGCTCAGCAGGGACTCTACCTCAAATCGTAAGTTATCACCTCTCAGCATACATAATATGAAAATCCACCCTTTCCTACAGCCAACACCAGTACAGACTAACTAGAAATATCTCCATTTTCAACCAAACAACTCTAAATGACACCATGGCATAACTAATCTGGAGCATTCTCAAAGTTGTCCCACTAGATGAAGCTGTTGAATTCTTTAAGTCAACCTTCTTAGATATTCTAAACAATCTAGCCCCCATACAGCAAAAAATAATTAAGAACAGCAATGCTACCTTGCTTATTTATTCCACAAAACAACTGATGTCTAAAAGAGACAAAAGTTGGAAGCTTTGGGAAAAAAACAAAGACCCCCCCCCATACCTCCTACAATTCAAACAACTTTGTGATCAAGCAAAATGTGCAGTAGTAAAAGACAAAAAACAATTCTATCTAATGAAACATACCATAAACAAACGCCTAAGAAATTCTGGAATACAATCTTAACCCTACTTAACCCAGGATCCAGTAACAACCCCTGTCTTGATCCAGACAAATCTCCCAAAGAAATTGCCAGAATATTCAACTCACATTTTATAGACTCCATTGCTAAACTTACAGGAAACTTCCCAATAATAATCATATCACAGCAATTTGCCAAATATAAACTCCACACCAAACTTTACATTTTCCCCATCCCTACCTCAACTATCTTGAAACTACTCCTTAAACTTAAACCATGTACTAATGCACCTGATAACATACCCAACATACCTACAGATGTCAGCAAAGTCTATAGCTTATCCACTTAGCATACTTATCATTAGATCTCTCCAAGATCAGCAAGTACCCACTATCTAGAAAAAAGCTTGTATTCTCCCACTACATAAAGGCAGCCAAAACATACATTTCACTGAAGTCCACCCCATATCAATCCTTTCCCATCTATTCCAAAATTCTAGAAAAATGTGTCCAAAATCAACTCCTAAAGCACCTCCTAGATAATAAAATCTTGTCCCCGCCCAACACAGTTTCAGACCTGGACACAGTACCACAACTGCCCTTATATCATTCTTGGCACTGTGAACCATGCATGAGACACAGGGAAAATTGTGTCTTCTTTATTCATTGACCTGTCAAAGGCTTTTGATACCATCTTACATCCACTTCTGCTCACTAAACTATCTAACCTAGGAATCTCACCACCTACATTAGATTGGTTCTCTAACTACCTCACAAAGAGACAACAAGAAACAAAATGGGACCAGTACTTCTCACCTTATCTCCCAATATCAACAGCAGTTGCCCAAAGCTCTATACCTGGGCCCCTTCTTTTCAGCATATTTGTTAATGACTCCCACTCTTCCAGATCCCATACCTCACTTATTCAATACATAGATGATTCCACCATCATCTGCTTTGCCTACTCCACCAGTGAACTCCAAAAACTAACTCAAATCACCTTCTCATCCACAGAAACATGGGTGAACAACAATCACCTAGCCCTAAATGCTAACAAAACCAAACTCCTTCTATTCATCCCTAAAAGATCCACCGCTATAAACAGTTCAAAATTTGCTATTCAGTCTCAGAACAGCACTGTCATCAAAGAAGTGCCCCACACTAAACTCCTTGGAGCTACTATTGATGAAAATCTCTCCTTTGACCTTCATATCCTAAACAACATCAGAAAGACCCACCAAAGATTAGATCTGCTTTACAGACATATAACGTACCTCAATCACTCAGCCAAAAAAAACCTAGCATCCTCCTTTCTTTTAACCCCAGTACTATATGGTGCCCCCCTGCTCACAGGCATTCAACTCTCTCTAAAAAAACAAACTCAAATATTTTTACAATAAAGTAGCAAAGTTTGCCAACAGTGCTGCACATACCTCCCATCACTGTATATCCCTTCAAAAACTCAATTCACTACTTGACTTCATTACTTACTTACATCTCACCACTGCACATAAAATCATAACTAAACCAGAAGATTGCCCATTCGCTAGCCTCATTAATGTCCCCCTACAACCCCGCTAGATACCTCAGATCAGAAAATAAATGTTTTCTAAAGGTAGAATTACCCAGTCTTACAGCTGGCTGAGCTCTTTACTCCATTGCTATAGCCAAGGTGTGGAATTCCTTACCCACCACAGTCAGAACCACTTCGAACCACACCATATTAAAGAAGTATCTGCAAGAATACTTCTCAATCTATGGCTCCATATATGCTCAAATAATTCTTTCAGCATTCAGTGAAACTAGAAACCTTTTCTAACAGCTTTAACACTTTGAAATATCTATCTTCACTTAATGTTACTCTTCTCCCTCATGGTTTTATTTATCCTCAACTACAAGATGAAATTTAAAGAAAAGAAAGACTAATTCTAATTGTATATCAACATGTATATATTGTACCTGGATGTAAATCATTGTTATTTTTGTATTTTTGTATAATGTTGCTTACTAGTAACTTGAATCTGTCAACAGTCATTATGTAACTTTATCTCATCAATGTATATGTAATATGTGGAGCTTTTCTCCTTGGGCCCGCACTGAAAATAGGCGCTCATAGGACCAGTGGACTACCCTGGAAAACAAATGCAAATAAATAAATAAATATTATCTTAGCAGTCAAAAAGTATCTCAGTGTTGTATCTTTCTAAAAAGTTAGTATGTTCATATACATATTTATGGACCACCACGAGGGGAACAGCATAATATTGCCATCGGGTGGCTGTCATGTGGCATTTGCACCTTTTCTTTTCCCCATCTTGGCTGGTACTTAGTGGCCTCTATACCTGGGTGGTGGGTGTTTCAGATTTAACCTTGACCAAGACAAGTGGTGTTTGGCTTGACAGGCAATCCCCCAAGGCTATTGAAACAAGGTCTGAGGCAGCCTTGGTTACACACCTGGACCCTTAACAGCTGGTACCAGAAAAGTCTTGGTTAGGCTAACTGGCTTAAGAGGAAGTTTACAAATGTGATTATTTGGTGGTTGGAAAGTTAATGTAATGTGTTTTCAGTTATGTTGATTATTGTGTCACTAAATGGTCACAATGGCAATATTGTCTCAGCTTAGAGGGCAATTGAATATGCAACCATAAAACTGAAGCATCAGAAGAAACAACATGTTGGTGTTGTGAGTTAGAAGGTTAGTGGATTAGTGGGGTTAGTGAAGAATGCCACCTCTAATTTAGATGTTATATAACAGTATGGGGTAAAGACTATGCACAATAGTGACATGGCACTTATGAATAAAAACAAATAGGGGAGAGGCTTAGATTCTTCTGTCACTCTTCACACTGGGACTGAAAAAATGTATCTTTCAAGAATTATGTAAATTTTTATATTTCACAAAGAACCTTTATTTCATTTAATATTTAAGAAGTTTAGTCAAGGTAGACCTGTGGCCTATTTTTAAGGGGTAACTTGAGGTGTTATTAATAGAGATCCTGAGTAATTTTGTGAAGGATACAATGAAAATCCCTTACTCATTGCACTGTGTTGTTACAGAGTCACAGTGAACTACAATAATGGAGACTGATATAAGTAGATGAAAATGTCTGCTGTAAAAAGAAGTTGCAAAATCCTTTTGAGTGGCATGAATTCAGTAATACAGTGATGGAGATGGGATTACAACAAGTACACAAGTCCAAAGCTCCCAAAGACCACTGTCTTAAAGTCAGGGACTTGAGCATTTTACATTTTGCAAGGGCTTTTGCTCACACTCAAACTTGAATGTGAAATCGGGCAAGGTGAGGTAGCCATGAGTATATGCTGGATCTGCCACAATTTTCTTTAACACATTATTTGAGTTTGATCAAGCTAAATGTGAAAGCCATGGGGAGGGAGAGAGGGAGGGTGGTAGGTAGTGGGAGCATAGCCTAAGCCTAGGGTTTCAAGTAGCAAATGGGAGGAGGATTTAAGCTTAGCAAGAGGTTAGAGAGAAGCAGTGGAGCTTTAAGATTAGGAAACAGCAGCAGAGTATTAAGATTAGGGATTGAAATACACTTTTAAATTTAGTAAGGACAGAGTAGAGTTTTAGGTATAGGAAGTGATCAAGGACTTTAGGATTAGGAAGTGGGAGTGGAGTATGAGGTTGAGGGAATGACTAGGGATTTTAGAGTTAGGGAGAGGACGTTTAGTTTTAAGGCTAGGGTTAGGGAAAGAGGACTGAGGACAGGATTAGGAACTGCATGGGAGGTATAGGATTAGAGATAGTGTACTGGTAGGGAAATGTACTTAACAGAGTTCTGTGGTGAGGGGACTAGATGATTAAATGAGATCAGACTTGGAGTTAGGGCACTTATCATTTAAGTCAAGTATGCTGTGAGTTATTATAATGCAAGCATTGGAGACAATGTAATTATTAATAACGGGTTAAAATACAAACTAATGGATGCTGCAGAAAGAACACTTTATGCAATGAAATTAGTGCTAAAATGTATTTAGAGACCTAACAGTAGTCAGTAGAATGGCTACCCAGAAAGGCAGGCTGGGAATAAAATGTGGGTTCCTGTCCTAGCATCTGGGCAACTGTGAAATGAAAGGAAATTACACTGCTAACAAAAAATACTGAAAGTGTATCCAAAGAATAATAGAAGTGTTGCTTGCAGTATTAAGGAGGAGTTTTGTTAAAGTAGGACATATACAGTTTAAGGTGCTTTTTATGATAAAACTGAAATGAAACCATAAAGCTTTGTGCCTTCCAATTTGCTTGCTCTAATTTAATTAACTATAGAGAATATTACGACAATGGAGGATGTAAGTTTTAAAACCACAATGATTTGTTAGAGAGGTTTGTGAGTTACAGTGAAAAAGGAAAATACAGTAAACAAAAGGCATGTTTTCAGTTAATTTTAGAGTCTTAAATTTTGGTAAAGAATGGATTACAACAGATTAATAACTTTATTATATTGCTTAGTCAAAATATGTAATAATGTCTGACAAAGAACCAGTTATGAATGAGTTGATGATGCAGGAATTTATTTGGGAGTAACAATAAACTTATATGTAAGAAACTGGAAATTATCCATTTACCAGGTCTATTTTTATAGGACAAGATAGAATATATTTTATTATGGATATTGGAAAGTATGTTACAAACCATAAACAAAAATGTTTGATCTACAATGCAATAAACTGCTAATCTGTGGTAATCTGAAACATGTAAGAAGAAATTGTGATTAAAATATAAAATTTCAAATTTAGTAGTGGCAAACATCATCATCGCTATTATAGGGACTGACATAAAACTGTATTTTTTGAAATAAGTAAAATATTAAAAGCTATAATATGTGTGTCATGATATGGGCCTAATATCACAACACTCATACCAAATAAGTTGATGATTAGATGAGAATTTAAATCCCACCACTGCCAAAATATTATTTGAGGTATATGGAGTCACATAGCCTAAATCCCCTCAACTGAAACCAATATATATATGTATGTATATATATATATATATATATATATATATATATATATATATATATATATATATACACACACACGCACACATGCATACAGACATACAAATGATGCTTTGTCTTATAAACCAATGAAATATAGCACACTACAGCCTTGGGATTAGACAAACATTTGTCAGACCCAAATACATGTCTTAACATAAAACCGCAAATAGGCAACAGACCCAAAAGAATAAAAAAAAAACTGTAATAAATCCTCTAGCACCTCAGTACAGTCTTCAAAGGAGTTCATAAAAATCCAAACTAGAAAAAAAAAAAGATTTCTAATGACATATCTTAAACAAAGAAACAAAGAAACACACAAACAATTAATCAAGATGTTTCTAGTTATTTCCATGTTCAACACCCAGGATATAAAGCATTACATTTTAAAACGTAAATGTATTCTTTATTTAAAAGTTTATCTTTCAAACTAATACCATTCCCAAACACTGGCCAGATTACATAAGAGTTGCTGTCAGTGTAAGTCTGCTGTGATTCTGAAAGATCTTCTCTCTAAGCTTGCTCTGATTCAGAAAGACATATTTCAGTGTAGGTGACTTAATTTGGTGTAGGGCCTATCTATAAACAGGGTTACTATGGGCACCAGATTCCAAAACATCTGCTCTCAGTGTAAGTGGTCACTTACTCTGAGAGCAAGTCTTTTGGAATAGGGTCCATTATATACATGCGCGCTAGAATAGCAGCTTCCAATAATTCTGAATCACCTTCAAGCTGTTCCTTAAAATGTACTGCCACTAAGCACTTCATTTTGCCTATCATAATACTGCTTATATTTTCTTGTAACTTATTTTTGAAAGCTGTCTGGATTCCCCAATATAAACCAACTCACATGGGCATGTAAGAGTGTAAAAACACCTTCAGTTATAAATGTATATTTGTTTTTAGGACTATATGTAATGTTGTTAATACTGTCAAAACTGTTAACTATATATCTGCAGATATTACATGATCAATAAGTAGAGGACATTTATTTCAATTTCATTTGTATTAATTTGTTCCTTTGGCTGTATACATAAACTACAAATGAACCCATCTCTTATGCTATGCCACATTTAAAATAAAATTTTAAATTATCATACATAATATTTCCAAAATAAATTTCTGTAATTTAAAATTTCCAAAAAAGTACTTTAATTCAATTAATTTATCAGAAAATAAATTATATATGACAATACAATTTATTTCATGTTTATTACTATTTTGGGTCTTTGATTTCTAAGTATAAACATTTTTAATACAGATTAAAGGAACCTTTTCTTTAGACATACTAACAACTTTATATTTCAAATGTATGACTATTGTTTCATCATGATTTCTATTAATGAACATTTCAAACTTTTTTTTAGCTTGTTTAAAAAAATCATCAGGATAACTGCACAACCTTTGTAATACTAAATATCACCGTAAGGTAACAAAGAAAGTAAATAGAGAGGGTACCAACTATTACCATTCAAATATTGATCAGTCACAGTTTCTTTCCTCTAAATATTATTTTGAATATTGCTATGAACACCGTGTAAGTATAAACCTGAAAATGTTGCATCTACTCACAATTTACCAATACCAAAAACAAAACCAAATCTTTAGTTTGTGTCTCATGAAATGAGTAAGGTATAAAACTATTATATTATTAGCTTTAGCTGATGTTTTAGAAAGCTAAGCAATTATTACTTAGTTAATTTAGAGCTGAAGAGCCAATTCAGTTTTAATGAAATTATAACTAAAAGTAGTCCTATTCATAATAAAATCTAAGAATGAATTCTTAACTGTAAATTTAAGCACACTCAGAAATTGTTTAACTGTTACTTTTAATACTTTAAACATCAAATAAATAATAAGGATTAATCTGATACTTACTATTAGACATAAATGAATAAAAAACTGCCATTAAAATCATCTTTTCCATAACGTATTGCTATTCAGTTTAACAACCTGCTAATTATGCTTATTGAATAAAAATAATGTAACAAATGCAATTGCTGTACTAACCTAAAATGTTCCATTTTAAGCAATGTAAATGTGTAATCGTATCAGGAAAAAAATTCAGTCCATATTTAAGGAGTGACATTTGTTGATCTGTAAAGTCATAATACAAACAACTGAAAATTCACTATTTGTACAGTTAGTCCCCCCTAAGGCAACAGGGGAAGAAGCCAATAGTATAGAAATATCAGTAACTGCACTAAAATGTACTTCCTTCCCACCTCTATTCTTTTCTTTTGTGGTATTGTTGCCCTTTACTGCTGTAGTTACTACTACCATTTCTTACCCATTTTCTATTGGATTTATCATACCGCTGGCCTTCTTCTCATTGATTATAATGGAACTATTGAGCTATATTGCTAGGATTACTAGGTTCTGACAGTGTAGGAAACTCACTTCCTTCATTCTCACACTATATAGTATAACTAGCATCATCTAAAGTACTAAATGCCAATGTGGACCGAATGCTATTATCTAAGTAATGACACTCTCCACTTCCTTTTTTTTTGCCCTATTATTGGTCATTGATTTAAACTGGCATATACATTTCTTGTCATGGGTTATAGTCTCTAAGATCCTGTTGAAGTTATTTTTCTTATGATTAGTTAATTAACTTTTCATTAATATTATTTAAAACAATCTCGATGCAAGCAAATTCAATGTTTTGTTAGCTCAACACAAGTCTAATTTCTCTTATTTTTGTTTAAGCTGATCTCTCTCCACCAATATATTAACCCATTCAGTAGAACAACAATGTGCTGCTGCAATCTAGCATGCTTGAAACGTCTTCCTCATTTGATGAAAAAGGAGTATGGGGCACTAACACATAAGCCCCTCAGAATAATTTCCATCTCCAAATATTTTTATAAACTAAAATGTTGAAATAAATGTTTGTTTTCCTAATCATCAGTCTTTTTAACTTTTCATGCATTTCACCCATGTCTGCAGGCAAACTTGTATCTTGATGGCTTATAAAAGATGAAACAGAACCATTTGTTCTAGAGTCTCTCTCAACAGCAAGCAGCCAAAAAAATTTCCGGTCTATCTAGCATTTCTACCACCATCTCTCTGACTGTCTCCTGGGTTATTGACTACAAATTCTTCCACTGCATGTTGTGTACCACTTAAAACATCATCCCCAAATATTGTGCAAAAAATAGATTTTATATTTTTTCAAATCTGTGTGATTTCATTTTATGTGTTTTCAAATCTTTGTGATTCAAACACTTTTAGCACTATGACAGGCATTCACAGTTTTAATACTTTGAGAGCCTGACATAGACTCATATATATATATATATATATATATATATATATATATATATATATATATATATATGCAAATGAAGTTTGGCCTTATGAGCTCATGAAAAATGTGCACTAATTGCCTTTGGATTAGATTATTTGTCACACCCAACAATACTTTACACTGACAGCTACAGAAAACAGTAATAATCACTGTCTCCCTAAAACTTCAACCAAGTGCACTCTACCAGTCTTAATCTTGTACCTTCCTGTGAACTCTAAGTAAAAATAATTGAGATTTAACCAAACCATTTTTATGCATGTACTCTCACAATGCTTTGCAGGAGAGGCCGATACCATTCTAGTGACACTTTCTTTTTTCTATGTTTTTTTCTTGCATACTACCAACAATGTGATCAGAATCTTACATCATGAACAATCTTACAATGAGTCAGCACCCTTTAAATTATAATACCTATTATCTAAGCAATCTGCCTTCAATAAGGTAGATTCCAGCATTCATATCAATGCTTTGAGAATATTTTTCACTAATAAAGACATCAGTCCCATGTTTTTACGAATGAACAAATTATGACTCTTTATTTTTAAAAACATCTAATTGTACTTACATGAGAGTACTGAGGTTGCACAGGGAAACACACACACACACACACACACACACACACACACACACACACACACACACACACACACAAACACACGCACGCACACACACACACACACACACACACACACACACACACACACACACACACACACACACACACGCGCACGCACACACGCACACACACGCACACACACACGCGCACACACACACATACACACACAACACACACACACACACATACACACATACACACACGCATACACATCCCCCGGATTCACAAAAGCTTGCACGGAGTGCAAGATGAGTGTAGGAGCTCACGCTGGCAATATGTCTGGCGTGCGATCCAGGAACAGCTGTCAGGGGCACGCACGAGAGCTGCTAAAGCTACTCTTGCACGGACAGTGTCATGGTATGCAAATTACCTCATTTGCTGGTGAAAGCCATGCATATGAGGTAAATTTGCACTCCAGGAAACACTAACTTGTCCGTGGAAGATTAGTGCTACGTGCAGAAATGTACTCTGTTGGTAACAGAGTACATTTCTGCAAATAGCTAAATGGAGCTATGACAGCTCCAAATAAAGGATGCATACAGTTGAGGAAGCATGCCAATGGCCAAATATATGGCCATTGGCATTTAAAAATGTTTAAAAATATAAACATGTAACTTTTTTCCCCCCAATCTCTGATGTTTAAGCATAGAGCAGCACCGCGCAAATGTGCAGCACTTATAAAAACAAGAAAATCATTTAAAAAAGCCAAAAATAGGCATTTTCACTAAAATGCTTATTCTGCCATGCAGGTGAATGGCAGGCTGAAGACAACATGGCTACTGACTAGTGGTTGCTAAGGGGGGAAGCTCAGTGTGAGAGATGTAATCATGCATTTCTAGGCAATCCTATGTAAATGAGGATAAGGTTAGTGAATCCCAATTTTCCCCACCATGTGAGGCATGTCCCAAGAGTGTAAGATTAGGAGTAGGTGAGTAGAAGACTAGACTATAGGTGACATCATGAGGGGGTGTGTCAGACAGGCTGTAAGCTAATTGGAGCACAGTGACTCATGTTTGCCCTCAGTTGCTCAGGATTGCAAAGAGGCGTGTCTACAGTTGTCCTATTTGAAAACCTCAAACCCAAGGTGCACACTGTTAAAAGATAGGAAACTCCTTGCAAACATGCACATAGCATGTGTGCTCGTGTGCATTTGTGTGCGCGTGTGTGTGCTCGTGTGTGGATGTTTGCACTTGCATGCTCAGCTCTGCCCTCCGGGTGGAAACAGAAAGGCAAAAGGAAGGAAAAGAAGTAGTAGAAAGTTAACCAAGGAGAACTAGCAGAGCTGCCACGTGGACTTTGCCTGACTTTGCCCAACGTTGTCCAACTTTGCTCAGTGTTGCTCAACATTGCCTGACGTTGCCCAACGTTGCGCTGGTTAGTGCAGTGCGCAGCTATGCGCAATTATATTTAAATATGCTCCATACTGGTAAAATGTGCTTAGCAGTGCTTTATATTGCTTAAAATAGGTTACTAATGCCTCAGAATGCGTAAACATTTCACCTTCATATATATAATTCGTGCACTACTACATTTAATATTTCAATGTTTTTACAAAACTTATACATAAAAAAATGTCAGGAAATATTTTTGTATACAGATTTACCACAGAAAATAGAACGTGCAGTAGTGGAACTTGAACCGGGAGTGCCTCCTCTTTGTGTGAAGGATCTAACCACTACACTATCGCTATGTTGCTTAATTTGCATATATTTTTCTTATTATCCTGTTCTGGTGTCTAAGCTGCTAACTGTAGTTAAGCAATGTGCAAACCCACGCAACTACGGGCAGCTATATCAGAAGAAAAAAAAAATATTTTTATTTTTTATTTTGTAAGTTGTTTAACATATGGGGGAGTGTAGTGTTACATTGTACACATGTGAGCGGACTCACTCATGTAAATGGAAGTAGCGGCATTTCTTCATTGCAGGGGCATGGATTTTTGGACTGCTCAGCAGTCCGACATGCCCACTAAACTTGTCCACGATCCGCGTAAGCTTTAGAGTTGAGGCAGCGCGCCATCATTAATATGCATTGCGCACTGCTATCATACTCTTACACTAGAGCTTCCGTGCAAGACTAATCTAGTCTTACTCGGAAAAGCATAAGAAAAGGACAAAAGCATCTCTTGTTCTGCACACTATAATGATAATAATAATAATAATAATAATAATAATAAGTTCATAAATAAATACATAAAACCAATGCTTAGAAGAATTATAAACAACCCTTACTGAGTCACTAAAGTGGACGATAAGCTTTTTCATCCACTAGACCTCATTAAATCAATGTTCATGCCAGAGTCTCCATGTTTCTTAACTGTATTCCTTAATTGAACAGTGCTAAGCTCACATTACAATACAGCAGTTTCATTGCAAAGACACACCCTCCCTCTAAGCTCGCGTGTTATTCACCCCACTCCAGTTTTCTCACTTACTCTATGGGATTGCTCTCCACCTGTACAATTTTAGTTCCTAGGCTATTTTGAACCTCTGAGATGAGCTATTGTTTTCAAGAGTTTACTCCCTAACAGCTTTCATTGCAGTCTATGCACTAAATTTTTTTTTTAATCTTTTCTCACTATATATCCATTAATATTCAATGTCCCTGCTCACCCTGTGCCTTGCTTCTGTCTTGTTTTATTTTCAGTCCTATTGGATTATGGGACTTTGTATATGTAAATGTATATATGCTGCTATTGTTTGCACATTTTTGAATGGTTTGTTTGTTTTTGTTATCCTCTTTTCACCTAGTTTGCTTACCTAATTGGTATTTTGTGAACTCAATTCAGTTTACCACAGACTGCATAGTCTTATATCCCAGCAGTTGATGTGAGTTTGGTATTATAAAAAGGAATTTGTTCAGTCACTCCATATCCTCCACACAGACCTATACAATTTTAAACCTTCACAAGGGTCCATACTATCTGCCTATTGAACTGATGAATACCAGCACCTTGGTGAAAGCTCATGGCCTCGCTACACTGAGAAAGACATAATTTTTTCCTTTCCAAATTCAGGTGTCCAAGTCAGTTTCCATGAATTCTACCATCCTTTGCTTATCTCCCACACCTCCTTTCAGATTGACCTTGACTCTGTCCCCTCTCCCATCACAATTTGACTGGCACATACATTACATTTTTGAGGTTAGGGGTGGAAAGTATGTAAAGTGTTGGACTTTAACTTGAGTTTAGCACTGCTCAGCTAAGAAGTACAGTCACGAAACACGGTTACTCTGCCATAAACATTGGAATGAAGAAGTCTACAGCTCTTGAAAAGAGTTTAGTAGATGAAAGAGCTCATCCTTCACTTTAGTGGCTCACTTATATTTTGTTTCAGTTCATCTGATTTGTGGTATTTATTTTTACTCATTCATTGATGTAAATATGTCGGTTATACTGCACAGAGTTGTGGCTATTGGCCATTTTCTGTTTATTTTTTTTTCATACAGTTGTTAACTTGGTAAGCCCATCATAAGACACAAGTGTACTTTTCTGGGGGCAACCCGGGAGCTCTCTTTGGTTAACTGACTTACTCAGAGCCACACAACAGGCAAATGGAAATGGATTGAATCAAATTCTGTACCCTGTGGAATAGAAAATATATCATTCAAAGCTTGAAGCCTTAATTTACATTATGAAAATAAAATGAATAAATGAATTATGCATCATCTGACATGGTATATGATTTTAACTGTGATAAAGTACTAAAGTCTAAAAGAAAATTAAAGCAAAGCAAAATTATGGAACTAAAATAAAGTAAAACAAATGGTAAGGATGTAATAGTTCAAGTCAAATTAGAGAAGAGGAAATGAATACATAAACTTTTTTTATTTTTTTGTTTTTTTTATTTCATCTTATGTTGACCAGGTTAGTCTGAATTTGGTCAGTTGCATATTTACAAAGGAGGGCCAATGCGGCATTTATGATTATATGTATGTAAGTATTTATGCATGCTTTTATTTATTAATGGTTTCTTAAATGGTTAGAGGGACTTGTCCAAGGATGGTTTTCTGCCATGAACCAGGCCACAGGGCAAGGAAATACATTTCCAACAGATATTACAAATGAAAATCGCAAGCACAAACTCATGTAGTTTATGTTACACTCATATACAATTTTTAACTTGTATCAACATTTATAAGTGTGGTTATTTATTTTAACAAGATAAATGACAGCGGACTTTTTCTTTAAATCTACGTATGGATTTGTACTTTGATTTGTACTTAGTGATGTCATGTAAAAGAACATGGTGATAGGTTTAATGTTTGTAATTAGAGCCAGCTGATTGTATTCAAATGAAAGAAATTTGTATGTTATTTGTCTGAGGAAGTCTACTACTGTGGAGACGAAAATTGCTTTACTTTAATAAACCGGTGTTGCTATAAGTGTTGTGGTTCCAGTGGTCACTTTTGGATTTTCAGTTTTGTTTCTGTGTTTAGATATTACAAGTGAAATATGGATTGCACCATGAAATTTATTTTACAATAGACATTATATTAGGTCTATGGCATAAACATTTGCTTAACAATTAACTTTACTACAGTGAGAAGACAAGTGCATCAAAAATGTTTCAAGCTGTTGCAGAGAAGAGGTACAACAGTTAGTTTAATATGTAAGTATACACTTACAAGGTGCCCTGAAAGGCCAGATTGGATGCTGATGTGATGTGGATCACAGTGTTTATTGGTGAGGCAAAGTTAACAATTGTCAAAAGTATAATGTAGAATGCCTAGTCATGTTACTCCTCCAGAAATCAAATAATGACATAATAATCAAGGCAACCTGATACCTTTTTCCTATTTTACTAGAGTTAATAAGATGATAATGTGGCAACATGTATCATCAAATCACCCTCTCCTACCCATTTGTTAAATCTGTAGACAAGAAAGTTTGTTTTATTTTTATTACTATTTATTATGTATGTGTTATTGTATCACTGATAAACATATCATGCTTTGCAGGGACAAATCCTGGAAGTTCTACCAGAAAAATAAGATGCCTTCTACCATGCTTCAATACTCCCAACTCCGCAACCAACTAAAAAAACTAATCACCTTAGACAAAAAGAACTACTATAATAAACTTCAATTTAACAATAACAAGAACCCAAAATAATTCTGGAAATCCATTAAATCCCTACTCCATCCAGGATCCAAGAATAATCCCTGCCCTGACCCAAGCTTAACTGACTAAGAACTAAGCTCTCACTTCAACACATTTTTTACTGAATCCATAGCTACCCTAAACAAATCTTTCCCTGACAATAACCCATCCAACTCTCCTTCCTCTACTCCCATCAACCCTACTAACTATCCTCTTAATTTCCAGCTCAAACCTGTTCCAACTTCTTTCATAAAAAGACTTCTATCAAAACTAAAGCCTTGCTCAAATGCCCCAGACAACATACCCTCCTCCTTTCTTCAAATCCGCTGCTGAAGGTATTGCTCTCCCTATCAGCATCCTAATTAACAGATCTTTAAAAGAGTCTTATGTACCCAAACTCTGGCGATCTGCCTTCATTCTACCTCTTCACAAAGGAGGCAAAAACACCAATATCTCCAATTTCTGCCCAATTGCCCTACTCTCACCAATATCAAAAATATTAGAAAAATGTGTCCACCATCAACTTATGCCTTTTCTAATTCAGAATCACATCATAACTCCCACCCAACATGGCTTCCGCCCTGGTCACAGTACCATTTCCACCTTACTATCCTTTTTAGATGTAGTAAATCAAGCCCGTGTTTCTGGATTACTAGTATCCACAGTACTACTAGATCTTTCTAAAGCCTTTGCGACCATCTCTCACAAGCACCTTCTTTTCCATCTCTCCAACCTTCATCTCTTTATTGATACCCTATCTTGGTTCTCCAGCTACCTATCAGACAGATCTCAAGCTGTCAGATGGAAGAACTCTACCTCCTCCTTCCTGCCAAATCCCACTGGTGTTCCCCAGGGGTCCATCCTTGGACCCATGCTTTTTAACATCTTCATTAATAACCTTCACACAGTTATCCCTGAGACAACAGTTATTCAATATACTGATGACTCTACCTTAGTCTGTGCTGCCGCTAACCTACCTGAACTCCTGACTAAAACTCAAATAGCTTTTTCTACTACCGAAAATTGGATGCACCGCAACCATCTCTCTCTCAACTCTAATAAATCCAAAATACTTCACTTTCCTCCTACCAAAGCTTTCTGTTTCGACAAAAATGCTTTCAAAGTCCTAAGCCTAAGCAACACTGCCATAGAAGTGGTCTCTTCTGCAAAACTCCTTGGCATTACTATAGACGAATATCTTAAATTTGATATCCACATCCAACAAAACATAAAGAAAACCCACCAAAAGCTAGGTATGCTCTATAGAAATAACCGCTTTCTCTCTAACTCTGCCAGGCATACCACTGCCACTACCTACCTCCTACCTTCATTATTATATGGAGCCCCTCTTCTAACTAACCTGTCTTCTTCCAATACCACTAAACTCGAAATTTGCTATAATAAAATCTCCAAATTCGCTACCAAATCCAAAACCTCTACTCACCATTGCCTTACTCTACAATCTGTAAACTGGCTGGAACTCTCTAACCACCTAGACTATCTCCAACTAACCACCGCTCACAAATTAATATACTATCCCGATAAATGCCCAGTCTTAACAAACATCCTACGCCTTTACATCCCTACCAGATCTCTCAGGTCTGAACACCAAAAATTAATCTCTATCCACAAACCCAAATGTCCTGCTGGCCAACTCCTCCTCTCTTTCACTGTAGGCAAAAAATGGAACTCTTTCCCTCCTTCACTTAGGACTATACCTAACTCTGAATCCTTTTAAGACCCAACTTTTCTCATACCTATCTACCAAATGTAAATGTTCCTGCTTTCACCCCACATAAATTAATATAAACTTCCCCTTTGAGCCATCCGTACTCCTAATCCACACTGTACTATGACCTCTGTACTATTCTCCTAGAATATACCTATGCTAACTTCTTCAGATTAAGCAAGTTCTCTCTCTTGACTCCAAGCATGTAAATATTGTAAATATCAAGTAATCCACAGATACTTACTGTTAAGACAATTGAAGTTTATTGCTCGGAATGTAAACACCTACATATTGTCCTAACTTTGTCTAAATTGCATTCTAATGACAATTTATACACTTGCTGTACCTGACTGCATGAATTTATATAAGTATTTGACCTCTGTATTAAGTAAACTTTTGTAATTCTTATTGCTTACTGGAGCTTTTCTCCCCGGGCCTCCACTGAAAATCTGAAAATGGTCGCATTCTGACCCAATGGACTTCCCCGGTAATAAAACTGAAAATAAATAAATAAATAAATAATACATTTATTTATTTATTGAAATTTGATTACTGGAAAAATCCAGCTGGATAGATACAAAAAAAAATATATATATATAGATATATATATATATATATATATATATATATATATATATATATATGGTTTCCTATGAAACCATCGAATTTACACTACATCGAGAATGACTACATCGAGACTAGACCATCGAAAGTACATAACAGCGAAAACAGAAATCGTCGACATTTAAAACATCGACTACATGGAAAGTGCAGAACATACAGGAGAGAAGTTATAACTACAGACAACGCGAAACACCGAACACCATAACACCGACACACGGAACATAAACAACACACTACACTACATAGCATACACACTAGCCCTGACCCAAACCCTAACCCTAAGGTCCGACACTATCGCACACTTCACCTACCTGCACCCTAACCCTAACTCACTTACCCACCCCTAGCCCAAGCTCCGACACTATCGCACACTTCACCTACCTGCACCCTAACCCTAACTCACTTACCCACCCCTAGCCCAAGCTCCGACACTAACGCACACTTCACCTACCTGCACCCTAACCCTAACTCACTTACCCACTCCTAGCCCAAGCTCCGACACTATTGCACACTTCACCAACCTGCACCCTAACCCTAACTCACTTACCCACCCCTAGCCCAAGCTCCGACACTAACGCACACTTCACCTACCTGCACCCTAACCCGAACTCACTTACCTGACCACTCCTACCTCCGTCACTGTTGCACACTTACCGGGTCGCGTTAAACATACACAAGTGCTGTGACATTTCATTTTCGATGCTTTTGAAGTCGAAGATTTCTGTTTTCGATGGTTTGCAAGTTCAATATAGAAGTCCCGATCTTCTCATTTTCGATGTAGTGTAAATTCGATGGTTTCATAGGAAACCATATATATATATATATATATATATATATATATATATATATATATATACATATATACATATATATATATATATATATATATATATATATATATATACACAATGGATATAAAAATGTACACACCCCTGTTAAAATGCCAGGTTTTTGTGATATAAAAAAATGAGACCACAATCAATTATTTCAGAACTTTTCCCATCTTTAATGTGACCTATATCCTGTACAATTCAATTGAAAAACAAAAAAAAACCTGTTAGCGGAAAAATATAAAAAATAAAAAATCTACAATAAGCAGGCTGAATCAGTGTGCACACCCTTAAAATAATACTTTGTTGAAGCGCCATTTTAACAGGGGTGTGTACACTTTTTATATCATCTGTATATATATGTATATATATATATATATATATATATATATATATATATATAGGTACACTTTGATTCACCAAAAACTCATTTCACTGAATTTCAATTTTACACACACACACACACACACACACACACACACACACACACACACACACACGCACGCACACACACACACACACACACACACACACACACACACACACACACACACACACACACACACGCACACCAAGCATGATAAACCTGGAAGGCTATAGGGTTGTTGTAAAATAGTGGGACAGCCTGAAACATATTGTTTGTGGAAAAGAAGAACATTTAATAAGTAACTGTGACAAAAGAAAATGTATTTGTGGCAAAATGGAACATGACACAAACATTTGTAAATGTTATAATGTATCAAAACTGGGCATTTATGGATGGATTGCAACAATGAATATAACAGTAAGGAAAAAGAAAGAGAAGAAAATGAACAAAGAGAAGAAATTTAGAACTAGTAGAAATAGAAGAAAATTTGAATGTGAAAAAAATAATAAAAAGGACATAGAAGAAGGTTCTGAAATAAGTGATGAAGAATACATAAACTGGGAGGTAGTAAATGGGAAAAAGAATTCTACTGGTAAAAGGGTAAACGACAGATAAAGAACATTTAGAGGAATAAGTACAAAAGAAAATAAAAATAAATGAAATATATCAAAAAAGAATATATACACCTAAGGACTGAGGCCTGGTATAATGGTCAATGTGTCTTACTTCCAGACACAAGCTGCAATGTTTTATTTTCACCTCTTGAAAAGAAATTGGTTAGGCTTTGAAAGGCCTATTAGGAAAGCTAGCCCAGTAATTAGCTATGATTTTATGAAACCATGACTCTAAGGAAAAGAGAAAATAAAAAATTTTACAATGTTTCTGTAAATCTGAATAGTATTAAGAATAGGAATTTTGGAGTGGTATAATTCATGTGATGTAGATGTAATTATATTAGAAGGCAAAAGATTTTTAACAAATGTAGAAAGATTACAAACAGAGAAACTACAGGCAGGAAAACCAATCTGGAATTTGGGAAATGAGCCATGTCCTGAAATATTCCTATTCTATGGAAATATGTAAAGATATTAAAGATATTAAATGTAATTTTAGCAAAATCAATAAATCACTGTAGATTTAAAATTAAAAGAAACAGTCTACAAAAGTATACCACTACATTCTTATACTAACTGTAAAGAAAGTGGAATCTTATTTCATCAGATTTTAGACTATGTACTGTTAAATATGACTGTTATAATAACAGGAGACTTTAATTGTGATTTAAGAGGCAAGAGTAAAAAGAAAGGAAATTATATAAGAAAATGTTAGAAGTTATAACGTGTAGTAAATTAAAACTCTGGGACAAAATTCATGGACTTACAAAAGGGGTATGTATAGAACTTAGATTATTTTATAGTATCAAAAGGTTTAGTTATAGGAGAATGGGTGGTAGTTGAAACATGATTTTCTGTTCATTTTGCAATATGGCTAGAGATAAAAGAAAACAAGTAATAAATAAAAATAGGCAAAAGAATAAAAAGGATGAATGAGAAAGCATGGAATAAGAAGGAGACAGACTAGTAATACAGTTATGGAAATATCATATCACTATGAGAACATTTTATAAAAATTTGTCTGAATAATGGGTGATATTTAAGGAAAAATATAAAAAAAATGTTTTTTTTTTACAGTGGCAATATGATATCAGAAGAGTAGAAAAAGGAAAAAAATAAAAGAACATATTGAAATGCATTAGAAGATTTAGAATATAATTATAGAAAGTACTTCAAAAAAGAAAAATAATTATATGAAAGGAATCAAGAAAAAATAATAATTGTTATATAAGCAAAGATATTTTAGAAGAAAAAAGAGAAGTATTGAGTTAAGCAGATTAGTTAAGGAAGGTGGTAGTGTAATAAGAGAAATAAAACATGTAAAAGGAGAAATGGAAAGAGCTCAGGAAAAGATCATGAATACTGTAGTACAATATGTATGAAAAATGTGTAAAGAAAAAAGAAGGTAGTGAAAACATGTGGAAAGTAAAAAAGTTAACAGAAAAAGAGAATAAAGAGTTCAAAAAAGAGATTCCTTTAAATGAGCAAGATAAAATATTAGGACAAGTAAATACAGATTTGGTTACGGGCCCAGATGAAGTAGGATGTGAAACATATACAAGTTTAATGGAATGTCAAAAAACATTTTTTTTTATTTTGAATTAATGGCTAAATGAAGGTTTTGTGTATAAAGAATTAAGTAGTCATAGGAGAGAAAGATGATAGAAGAGAATTAAAAAAAATGGAAACCAATAGTATTGAATAATAATCATTATAAGATATTTATGAGAATAATACAAAAGAGATGTGAAGCTAAAATTTACAATATTATAGATAGCATATATATTATAAAAGAGAAGGGTTGTCAGGAATTATTACTGATAGTTAGCAAAATTGTGGATGATATTGTGAACAGAAAAGAAAAAGTGAAGATCGTGATAGGAGACCTTAATAAAGCACTTGCCACAATTGGGCATGACAACTTATAAGTCATAATGAAAGAATATAATATAAATGAGAAAGTCTGAAAATTACGTATGTCAGCATATAGTACTAGTAAAGTAAAAGGCTTGTAAATGGCTGGTTAAGCCAAGAGGTACATATGAAGAGAGGTATATGACAGGGATGTCCATTGAGTTGGAAACTCTTTGCATTAGTTATGAATGTGATAGTATGTGAAATAAACTACAAAATGAAGGAGGTGGTGTATATAACATTTGAAGGGTTAAGAATTTCAGTTATGTTAACATATGCAGATGACATTATAGTAATTACAAAAACAAAATTTGGATAAAAAGTAATAATTTGCACAAATGAGTCTTTAGCAATGATAGGGATGACTTTAAATAAAGAGAAAAGTAATGGTTTAGGTGATGTAATAAAGGCTGGGTGCATATAATTGACAATGAATGAAATTTTTGTGTTAGGTATAAATTTTGGAATAAAGATGTAAATAGAATTCAATGGGGAAAAGCAATACAAAAAATAAAGCAAAGGTCTTTTCTAGAGAACATATAAATTATCATTAAAAAAAAAAGGTTATTGATAAATTCAGCACTGATGGTAAAGATAGCATACTTACCAAGCATACTTATATTGCCAACAGTATTTGAAAAGGAATTATTGCATTTTTTTTCATTTATATGAAGTTTTAAATTAAACCCAGTTTTGTATGTATGTAAATAAAGAAGAAGGAGGTATGGGGGTTAATTGGCCAGTGGTATACGATGCTTCATTAAATATGTACAAAGTGTTAAAGTGGATAAATGAAAAACATGGAGAGATTAGTAGTAAAACTATATACCTATTAGTATGATAAATTTTTGGATATGTTAAAAAGAGTTGTCTCGGTCCCATTCACTAAACACATGACACTGAATGATGTTTGATGACCTTTATTAAACTTCCAAAAATGTAACTTTATTGACCAATATTATTTATTAATCCCAGCATAAGTATCCATATAACTGTAAGCTAGGGCAGTGTGACCTCGCTCACCCTGACCAAATATGCAGCGTCCTTACCTCTGCTCAGTTATTTTACTTATCAAGCAACATCCAGCCACTCAATTTTGTTTCCCAACTCATTGAAATAGACATCCAGTAGCAGACAGAGAACAGAAGAGGGACAAGCCTGACTCTCTTCTCCACCTACCCAAACTTGTAAAATAAATACAATCCCCAATATTCAAAAAAAAAAAAAAAACAAACAAAAAAAAAAAAAACAAAGTAGGGTTGATGGAGGCTGGCAAGATCACAACAAAATGTGATTCCTTACCCCAGCTACACTTGCATAAAACACATTAAGCCCTTCCCTACCCTTACCTCATTTCCTCCTAATCATCCTACATTCCCATTTAACTCTTTTGTCCCAACCCACTAGCCTTCTTCCCCTACCTTCTTAATTCCCACACGTATTTCTAAATAACCCCAACCTGAATATGCCCCTGGACAAATTGGTTTGTTTCCAACCTCATTTGCCCCAGTCCCCTTCAATAAACACATCACACAAATGATATTTGATGACTTTTATTAAACGTCCATAAACATATCTTTACTGACCAATATTATGTACTAATCACTGCATAAACATCCATATAACTGTTAATTAGGGCAGCGTGCCCCCATTTAACCTGACCAAATAGGCAGCGTCCTTACATTTGCTCACTTGTTTAACTTATCAAGCAGTGTCCCTTCACTCACTTTCATTTCCCACTTATTGAATTAAATATCCAACCAAATAAGCAGTGTCCTTACCGCCACTCACTTAATTTACTTATCAAGCAGTGTCCAACTGCTCACTTTCCTTTCCTAGCTCATTGAAATGAGCATCCAACACCAGAGGAGGAGCAGAAGAGGGACAACCCTACCCCTCTTCTCCACCCACCAGTCTGACCAGGGTGTTCCTCCTCCTTCCTACCAAAACTTCCAAAAAACTTTCCAAAACAAACCTAACCACACATTATAAAGGGGCAAAACATCATTCAGTGTACTCCATCTTCTCTATACCAAATTCCTGTTATCCACCTCCCATGTCCCTATAATATAAAAAAGCAAAGTAATACCCATAACCTTGTATAACCTCTGTAAAGTAAATAAATCCTCACTTATCCTAGCTACCAACAGTAGCTTCATAATGATCCCCATGTCAATACCTGCCAAATGTGCCACCGAAATCTAATAAGCCCAATGTCACCTGCAACAAAGCAAGATCAATGGCATGCCATCATGCCTAACTGCAACCCCATTTTACCCCCCAATGGATATAATAATGACTAAAATGAGATTTCCTTTCTAAAAGATTAATTTAATAGCAGTCCTGCCATTATACCAGCTATCCATTAGAAGGTAAGAAAACATTTGATGACCAACATAGCATTTGCTGACCAACAAACCATCCTCTTAATGACTTTAATATATCCATAAAGCAAATGCCGCACAGACTGTAGCCCAATGAACCTCCATTTACCAATGGCAACCCTCACAATAAAACCAATCTTGTCAATAGTCAATGTATGACAATCTTCATACTATCAAACCTAACCCAAACTTTCAAGCATGTGAACCACCATCCAAGATTTATCCCAACTAACAAACTAAAACAATGAGTAAGAAGGTCACACAGAAAAACTAATCAGTTAAAAAAACAAAAAAAAAAATCTAGCAAAACTAGACTTTCCACTGTGCGGTTCCTTAAACTTCTTGTGTTAGAGACGACATGGGATATATGCAAATTACCCTTTAAGGCATCAGGTGTTTCAGCTAAATGGCAATTCTGAATGAACAGGACTTTTTCTTTTAACTCTGTCTATGGACAATTTGAGGTAAAAAAGCCAAACCCCACTAGCTGTGGACATGCATGTTTCTGCCTTCTTATGGCATCATCAGCACAGCATAAGTGGAATGTTTGGTTAATATTTGGAAAGTTGAAAAAAATTAAGCTATAAAAATAAGAAACAACTGGTGCAATCAGAAAATAAAATAACATTTTTTTTGCGGAGACCTGTAATAGATAAATTGCCAGTAAAAGGAAATATGCCATATAAAATGAAAAGTGATAAAAATATGTTTAAATTATTAAGAAGAAAAAATTACAGGACACGTGTTTTTGAAATGTAAAAGAGTAAATATTTTATGGGGAAGACTATGTAAAGAAGATTTTGTTGAATATATAACAGAAGTGGATAAAATAAAAATGGATATGATTAAATATGTATGTGATAAGAATAGAAGTAAAGAATATGTTAAAAGAATAGAGAAAAAGCTAGTTTATCTTTAATTAGTTATATGGAATTAAAGAATCAATTAAATAATGTTTAATGGTAAATGGACTTTAGCAACAATATTAAATAAAATCAGATGGCGGTTATGGAAAAAGGAGTGCTGGTCTAATAAGGATAAAAATTTAGCATGATTGTATAGGAAATTATGAATATATGTAAACAGATTTGTATATTTATATCTATGTAAATATTTGTAAATATATAAATATTTTGAAAATAAGAGATGATTTGTGTACAAATAAAGGACCCCTAATTGTTACCATACTCGCAGTCTGCAAATCTAATGGACATGTGCATTCCGTTTCTGGCCCAGTGGTGGCTGGGAAAATGGTGCATTATGGCAGAGGGATAAGATGGCGCTGAGGTTAGTGTCAGCTCCACAGAGGAGAACAAGAAGACAGGAGATCAGAAGAGGCTAATTCTGATTTGGGGGGATTCATTTCAGAAGGCATTATTCAGCAGTTTGAAGGTATAGGTGTGATCGCAAGATATAGTTATGGTTACAACCCTCCAATCAAGAGGGTTGCAGGATGATTTATTGGTTAGCTTGTTTGAAAAAAATAAACCAGAGAGTGGAAATGATTTATCATGGGGAGAAAGAATGGAAAAGATTCAGAAGGGAGATGGAGGAATTAAAAATAAAGTCATTTGCAGAAGTATTAAAAGAGAAAAATGAAAATAAAAGAAAATATAAGAACAGAGGAATCTGGAAAACTAAAGTTTGTAGCATATTTACAAGGTAAAGAAGAGAAGGAATTGGAAAGGTATGAAATATGAGACAAATGAATAAAGAGGTAAGAGTATTTATTTTGTTTCAACAAGAGGCATATTGTGACTTTTTTTTTAAACTGCTGCATGACTAGAGACTTTCTTGGGAAATTATGAAAAAATATATGCATCCATGGAGCAGGTACACTGCTAAGACATTTTATCATGAAACACAAAAGAAAGTGAACATTCAATTTCAAACAGAGACTGACAGAGAGATTGTTAAATAACATTTATTACAGAATTTTTGTAAAGAAGTTAAAAGCATTCCAAAAGTACTGAATATCAGGGGATTATGGACTGGGGGCTGGGATTGTAATGTCGTGTTGAAAACAGAAAATAAATCCCTACGTCACAAGATGGGTTGCCAACTGGCTCACTGACAGAACCCACACTGTAAAAGTTGCAGGCACCAAATCTGACTTCAAAAGAGTGACAGGTGGAGTACCACAGGGCTTAGCCCTGGGACCTCTCTTGTTTGGTATCTACTTCTCTGAAGTACAGGCTAACACAGAAGGTTTTTGGCTAACAATGTTCGCAGATGACTGCAAACTAGGAGCCATAATCAAAACTCCTAATGATGTGGACATTCTACAAAAGGGCCTCACTGAGACAGATGCCTGGTGTTAAAGCCATGGCAGGCTAACATAGAAGGCCTCTGGCTAATGAAGTTTGCAGATGACTGCAAACTAGGAGCCATAGTCGAGTCACCAAATGATGTGGACATCCTACAGAAGGGCCTCAGTGAGACAGATGCCTGGTATCAGAGGCATGGCCTCACTCTCAATGCCAAAAAGTGCATTGTCATCCCCTTTGGTAAAAACTCTGTACCCATGAACTACCACATAAACAGCAGTCTACTTAATGCCAAATGTGTGATAAGAGACCTTGGGACCCAGGTGCACAGTAGTCTCTCCTTCAATAATCACATCACCACAGTAGTCAGGAAATCCTTCTATGTGGCACATCTCATCACAAAAGGGTTCTCATCCAGGAAAAAAGAGGTAATTGTTCCCCTCTACTCGTCACTCATTAGACCCATTATAGAGTACAATGCCCTTTTTGGAATGTACCTCACAAGACATCTGCAGCAGCTGGAAAGGCCACAGAAGTACCTCACAAAGAGGACTACTGGCCTCAAACAGATGCCCTGCACTGACCATCTCAAAAAACTCCAGCTTTACTCTGTAGCATATTGCCTACTCCAAGAAGATCTCTGCTTAACATATAAAGCTATGTCAAACCCAGAGCTGTTGGACATGCTACACCTTAAGAAAGTCCAATCCCTCCAAGTTACATGCTCTAGGGACCTAAACCTTGTCCCCATAATAAACAAGACATGATGGAGGGATAGATTCCTGTCCCAGAGACTTTCTGTACTCTAGAACAAGCTACCCATCAATGTCAAGCAACGTTCCTCATTAGCACTCTTCAAGAAGAATCTTGATGAGTGGATAGGAAATAGGAAATACACCCCGGGGATAACTTCTGTGGCTCTGCTCAACAGGGGCACAGGAAATTAATTTTCTTGGGTGGCGTAAGCCAGGGAACTCTGTTGGCTAGACTTATTAGGCCCTTGGGCTGATAGCTTAGTACCTACCTATGAACCTATAAACCTATAATTAATACACACAGATAACCCAGGCATTACAGTTCTGCTTATTTTATTTATTTGATATTATAGGCTTACTTGATATTTATCTTCTGAAAAGAGTTTTCAAGGTAATGAAACATTATAAGTGTATGTCACTGTTAACTCACCAATAATTTTATTAAGATATTTAAATTGACATTTGTGAAAATCATATGGGAAGATAAATTAAGAAATATTATTCTTTAGAGATGTTCTGCATTGTGGAGAACTTACCTTAAGTGATAGTATGGGACTGACCTACTCATAAAATTGAAATTGGAATCTGAATTTGGTTATTCTGCTCATTCTCCATCTGCACATGTCTTCTCTAGTATAATGTAGGATTGTCCATACAGATTAGTAGAAGGCAAAAGTATATAATTGAAGGTAAATGAATTATAACATTAACTGGATGAATGTTGCAGACTGACAAATGACATACACTAATAGTCACTTTTATGGTATTGTGACATCTATTTAATTCCAATATATATATACCTGAACACAGTGGTGGCTACTATATAATGAACATTATAAAATCATTTTGTTTCCACTTGAGAAACAATTATTGTCTATGTAAAAATGTATATGTATATATATATATATATATATATATATATATATATATATATATATATATATATATATATTTTTTTTTTTATGAAAAAGATGTAATAATTCTTTACCTGGTTATTCGGGGTTGATATTCTTAAAACTGAAAGCCACTATTTTTCAGTAAGATAAATCAACAATTGATCTTTTGCTGCATAAATAGGAATATGTTGTACAAGAAACACAACAAAATGTCTCCACTTTGATAAGTAAAAGAACTAAAAAGTTATATCATAATATAACAATGATTAAGTTTGCTTTGGATACTATAGTTATACTCATAGTCACATGATGTCAGAAATTGAAAGGTATCTTCATTTTTTGTATGCTAACATTACTGCTTCTAGCAGTGTTTGGAAAGTACCTGTACTTGATAATTCACATAATAAAATGTTGTGCGTGCCATTTAGCCTCTCTGAATTGAATTCAATTTTTATGGCATATATTGTGACCCTTCTCCTAGGCCTGATGACATATCTTATCAGTTTTAGATTCAGACATGTTCAACCCAGAAATTTATTTATTTGCACATTCTTAATGAATGGCTTGAGGATGGTCTCTGAGGTGATATTTGCAAAGGGTGATTTGTTTTATATACAAAAGAGGGGATAACACAGATTTATTAAATTGAAGACTGTTAACTCTTTTTAATGCAGACTCTAACATTTTTGTAAGCTTTTACATAATTATCTTAGTAAAGTTTTTTGGTGTACATTTTTGTCTGGTGTTTTTGGTGTAAAAAGCAAACCTGTAGAAGATTTATAACTACTTCTGAGTGAGGTTGTAGCTTCAATATAAGGTGTAAGTAAGGGTTGATCTTAGCATATGATTTTAAGAAAGATTTTTATACGATTGCTTATTAAATTATTTGGGTGTATTGTACAACTATAGTAAGCCTTTATGCTTTATTCATGTTCTTAAGATTATTTTTGAACATAGTTTGATTACTCCTTTGGTTAATGAGAAGCTTGGTAAAAGTTTAAAATTGAAATATGGAATGAAGCAAGGCTGTCCATTAAGTTTTTTTTAGACTAGTTGTGAATGTTATTTTTATGGAATGTTCTCAGCTTTATCCACTGTGGTCTGCAATCACAGTACTTGTGCTCAGATTCCTACTTTCTTTCTTATGCTGATGACCTTAATACAATATTAAAAAAATGATTGGCTGTCAGTAGTTTTTGTGATATAAATAGTACATTAAATGCCATTGGTTTAGAAATAAACATAAGTGTATTGGTTAAGGAAACATTAATGTACTAACAGACATCACCTTTTGTAGGTCTAATATTACATTATTTTATTCTGATAGCATTACAACAACATTGTGGGATATTCACTTGGCTGATTATAGGAAAGATTTAGGTAGATAATCTGCAGTTAAAATATGTTTTGCTAAAAAAAAATATGTTTTACAGACCTTTGTGATTAGTGAGTTGAAGTATGTTGGTCGTGTCTATCCTTTTCCACAAAAAAACAAAACATATATATTATGCTTATTGTTTCATTTTATCTGGGAAAGTACATTAAATATTGTTAAAAGGAATGTGTTGAATTATAGTAAAAGTAGATGGTGGTTTAAACATAATTAATCATAATTTCCCTCTCTCTCTCTCTCTCTCTCTCTCTCTCTTTCTCCACTGTAATCAATTATATAAGATATTTGTAAAATTAAAATCTAAAAATTCAGATCTTATTAGCAAAATTTTATGGGTTAAGTATATGATTATGGAAAGCTTATTTAGTGGCACAAAAATACATGCATTAAATGACATAGTACAAGAATATGCTAAGAGAATTTTACTTTAGAAAATAAGATTGGAAGAAGTTCCTTCTCATAGAAAATTATGATATACAAAAATTATGAATTCTTATTATTATAACAGACCATGGGCAAGTTTATATAGGCACAGTGTTGTTCATAGATTCTTAGTTATATAGTAGGCTAATGACCATCAGTGCCTTTATAAGCCTAGGCAGCAAATCAAACCTCAACTGTGTCCCTATGTCTCATGGGCATTTATTAGGAACAGGCATCTTAGTTATGAAGTTCCTAGAGGTTATGTGGGGGTATATTAGTGTGGATATTATTTAATAAGTAATATATTAGCAGTTCTAGGTCAGGAGCAATTCAAGAAAAAGCAGAGAATAACCACAGAAAACAAAATGTGTGGTAAGCAACAGCTTTCATTCATTATTCCAGTACAAACAGAACTTCATCAGACCATGTGACTTTACAAACAAGGTTCTTATATAACCAAGAACATCATACCAATTAATTCAAATCATCCAGTCAGAGACAGGAAAAGTCTCCAGACTTAAAGTCATAGTACATACAAATAAATACATATCAAAATAGCCTTTAAAGTAATTAATATATATTAAAACAATGTCAAAACAAATTTAAAGCAATTTAAAAATAAACATTTAATACTGATGGATTAATTTAACCTTAGTAATTTATTGGCTTCAAGTCTAATTTGCCAGATAGCTTCTTTGTGTTCAAGCAAGGTGCATAAATCACCCAGTGCTGCAAATGTAGCAAACAGTTGCTACAGTTTATACCATGCCTGCATGGAGTACTACAATGCTCAGCTTTTAGTTTAAAAAAAAAAACTGTAGTAAACTGCTTACTACAATGTAACAAGCTGAGTTGTTGCAGTTTGGAACACACACATAGCACTACAGCACACAGGTTTTACAGCAAATGCAATACCAGTTTTTAAAAGCCAGTATGCCATTAAAGAGAGATCAGGATCAGCTGAGAATGCCCCCAACACTTTGTACCTGGGGCAGTTGACCCTCTTTCCCTATCCTAATTATTCTATTGGTAAATATTATTGTATAATGAGTGTTTTCATGGATAGGTTGTATTTGAAATTAAATCTCTTTAAATGTTCTTTGTTTGTATAATTAATTATTGGGTATCTACCTTTTTATAAGTATCATGGATCTCTTTCATTCAGCAAAGAGAGAGCCAGCTCAACCACATGGCAGCTTTGTTTAGCACTTCACCTGAAAGCTAGCACCTCTAAAATGTAGTACAGACCCCTTCTGTTGGACTACAGTGCCAGCACTGGAGCATATCTAAACATATGATTTAGGATTTTAATCCCCAGCCTCATCAAAACCAGGGTATTACCTGTTGACCCACTTACACTGACTGCCTCTAGTATTCTCCAGATGTTTTATGATTTACAGTAAATTGCCCATATCTGCTAATAAACTGCTCATGTGTAATAATATGATAGCTAAAAATGTATAATAATTGCAGTAACACTTCTCCAAAACAGCTAACTATACTGTTTCTTGTTCTGAACATACCCATGTTTATGTGGCAACAAATACTTGGTTTGTGTTTATGGTCAGTAAAGATAATTTCTGGTACAACAAGCTGTGGTTTCTGACATTAAAGCACACTATATTTATACCAAAGTAAAACTATATATTGCTGACTGATACATTTAATACTGGCTAGCACATGATAAAGCATTAATCTGTCAGTAACCTCTTTAAGAGCCAAAGAAATATGTGAATGAATTACATTGTTTTCTCTGTTCACTTCTCAGATATATAGTATGATGCTAGAAACTTGCTAAAAACCTGAACATGATCAGGAATAGTGACAGAATGGAACATGACATAAACTGAAATGAAAGTAGTTTTATTTGTAAACCTCACAAGGTGAAGCAAAACTGGCTTTGTTTAATTAAAAATATCATAAAAATATAATTATTAATACAAGCTACTAAAGTTAAAAAGAATGTTTGACTAAAGATGCACCAGATTTATATATGTTTAACATAAAATACTGATTCAACTACATAAATGCAAGGAAATTGCATTGGCAAGATTCTAATGTCTGATGCCCATAAGGAAATGAGATGATGGATTTGTGTAGCATTGAAGTTCAGTCTTGCAGGTTTATATGGTATATATAGCTAAGACAAAATAATGGCAAAAATATATACTTTTGATGTGTCTTAATATTCATGGTCTTTGTGTTAAATGTGTGCTGCCGACAACATTCTTTCAGAATTAAAGATGGCATAGTTAAGATAACATTCAGCAGATATTCAACAAGACAAAGAGAGAGCACTGACATAAATGTAAGTAAACCAGTAGACCTCAGAAAAATATGAAATGAGTTTCATAAAACAGATGGTTTATTATTTTTGGTCTGATACTGATCATTTTAAGAGAGACTGGGAAAGAATTTGCTTATTTATATTCACAAGTTTTCTTCCCTATGACAAGTGAAATTTTAGATTGCATATGGCAGTCTGGTGAGAATATCAAACCACTGTTCAATAGTAATACAGTACTGCTCAGATGCTCAGCTTCTATAAAGGAAGGTACACAAGAAGTGTCATTGTGTAACGTAATGCATGCATATTTCAGACACAGGCACACACATATACATATATGTTTGGACACACATATAAACACACACACACACACACACACACACACACACACACACACACACACACACACACACACACACACACACACACACACACACTTAAACACACAGATTATTAAACACAGATATCTGTTTACATATCTACTTGCTATATGCTTACTTTCTCCTGCGTATGTTACATGTCCTACAGCACATTGTATGCAGCGTTTTTATATTCATATGTGATAGACTGCATTTCATCCTTTTGCTGCATGTTATTAGTTATCTTGGCACTCAGTTGTGGGGCCATTGTTTCAGGTATCAAGGTATCAAGTTAAATAGGTTTTCACTTGAGCTACATATAGCTTCAAAATGTGAAGAAAGAAAATCATCTGTTGCAATTTCTTTTTAAGGAGTAATGGTTTAGATTAATAAAATAAATGTTTGCTCAGTAGTTTCAAAAAACTGAACCAAACTCAAAGCCTGAACCAACACGTGTAATGTAGCAAATATGTCTGTAAGAAACAACACAGGCCACTATACCCTAGGTCTCCAATGATCAGAGCTGCACAGGAGCAGATGACAGCCTGTGTGTGTACATGTAGTGGAGTTATATGCTATGGGAATTTCTCCAAAGTTGAAGTGAATAATAGTTCATCAAGTAACATTTTATATATAAAAAGACATCAGACCAGTGTTACCAAAAAAGCATGTAAAACAAGTGTTTATATGGGACAAGCCCCACTGCATACCACCTTACTTAAATATACTAATACCATAGCTGCATAACAGTGAGCATAAGAGAAAAATGTGAATGAGAGAGCACAGTCATCTTATACAAATAGTTATCTCAGTGTATCTAAGAATTCAATAAGAGATTTTGAGAGAATATAATAATTTGACAACCGTACTTGCTAAATATGAAAGCTGCAAGTCATATATTTTATATACATGTTATTGGGATACTAAACCAAACCTCATTTTATTTGATTCCTTCAGTTGTGAGCATATCATTCTTGTTCAAGACACAAAAGGAAATACATATCCCAAATGTATGTGAGTTCAGTTTGTATTATGTAATGGGTACAATCATATGTAATTTTGACAAAGTTGCTTTTTCTGTCACTATCAATATCCTATTGCTCAAACCACTGTACTGAGAAAGGTAAAATGGCAGAGTTAAGTGTGCCTTATAACTTAAACCTCACATATAATTCTCTGAAAGATTTACAAATAAAAGTGAATAGGTAATTATGTTACTGCTACCAATATATAGTCACCAAATAGAATCTAGCATAAGCATTTTAGTGTGACAGTTTGTCATATTTTATTATTTTATGTTGTAAGCTATGGGTTTATGCTCATGTTCATTAGGTTTCATTATGGCAAGATGTGTATTTAGCTGCTTTTATCTACTCTTATATGGATTAGCACCCTGTGTGCTGATCACAGTTAAAAGATTAGAAAAAGATCTAATGCAATTCAATTTCAACTAGTCATAAACTTGTCAGATAGAAAATGCATCTATAGGTTAACTGCACTGAAGTTTATCATCAGCTCCATATTCTAAACTTCATTAATTATGCACCCAGGATCTTAAATGTAATGAAATTTTTTAATGGAATAGATCACTGACATTTGGAAATGGTGGTCTGCTCCTCATACTTAACAAAATGGATAGTGAAATTCCTGTTAGGTTATGTAGGGTCAGTGCAATTTCCAGCCAGGTCTTCAAAAGATAATAGTACAATTTTTAGAAAAATGAGAATAATTAATGTAGCATGGAGTTGCTGCTGCCTGGTCTTCAAATGTCATTCTTGATCTGTCTTTATTTTTATTTGATTCTCTCTCGCTCTCTCTGTTTTATTACATATTATATATAATATTTATTACATATTATTATATACTGAGGATGAAAGTGCTTAACCTTTACTACTAAGTTGCTTTGTAAGATTTTTACATTTTTCAGTGGATTTTATTAAATATCTTCATACTACATTGAAGTGTTTTATTTTTGGTTATTTTTGGTTCCGGTCCTTCACACTATATGAGCCTTTGTTTTGATGTTTAGTATTATTTTTGGCTGCACAGACACATGTTGTGGTTTTGGTTCTGAGTTCATTGCATGTTTCTTCAACAATTTTCATTGAAGAGAGACTTTGAGTTGAAAGCATCTTCTCAATAGGAGACTTACTATAGAGATTTCCTTTAGAAGTCCAGAGCTGGGGCAAAGGCATCCTTTGGAAATCTACAATGCAAATAACATGGACATCACACTTTCATTTACAGGTAGCAAGACAAACAATTATTTGTTAAGATACGGTGACAGAAATTGCTATTTTAGATAAAACATTGATGAGAATTGTACATCAAATATTCTACACTCAGATAAGCATGCTAAATAATGTGGCACTCCACTGCTGCTCTATGAACAGTGGGATGTTAAGGTATTACTAGGAAAAAAAGAATAACTCATCAGATCAAAAAGGGGATTTAACTTTATTAAAAAAAGGTTCTGAAAGTAAGTTATAAAGCTTATTTCCTAATAAGGAAGATAAGAAATGTAATTGTGTGGGTGTGAGCATATATTTGTGTTTGTGTGAGTGTGTATATGTGCATGTTTGCAGTGTTCAAATGCAAAACAATAAAAGTACATTTGACAGTTTCTGTTACTTCAAGTTGCAAAATATTGTGCTTTTTAATGGATGTATTCATTTTTTAATATTTAGTACTCAGCAGCATATTTGACCCAAACAACATCTGCTCTGATTTTAGATTAAATTTGTACATTTTTAATAGAAATCCCCATATCTTGGCTAGTTCTCCAATTTTTTCTAAACTTCTCTGATGCTGAACCTGTGCACACACACATATATATATATATATATATATATATATATATATATATATATATAGATATATATATATATATGCAAACACAAATGTCTAGACACATATACACAAACACACACACACACGCGCACACACACACACACACACACACACACACACACACACACACACACACACACACACACACACACACACACACATACACACATATACTCAATAACCTTTGTTAAGTAAATACTCCCCATAAAAAGTAACAATTGAAACTGCTATGTTGCTGTTGTGCTTTTTGTCTTAAAAGTCAAAGTGGCATTATAACATTAAATGGTTTCTAAAAATTCATTTAAACTATTTTTCATGATAATGAGTAATGTAATTAATAATGTAAGTTAGATGATGTTTTCAAAAGAATTCCTAAAAAGCAGTGATGATGAATAGAAAACTATTAAAAGATCATCAACTGTGGCATATGGAGAAAATGTAATATAAGTAATTCCAAAAGTTGATGTCCTTTGCATTTTAACCTCATGTTATAGAAGATGGGGATGTGAGAACAAAATAGGAAGTCTGTAAAGCATTCACTTAAATAATAGAAAATTTATAACTCACTATCATTTAGAAAACAAACCGTAAGGCAGCTTTTTGTCACATTAACACAAATTTTCTTTATCAGTGATGCCTTTTATGATCATACGCTTGGAAACCAAGCACAATAATTCCTTTTATACATTAGCATATGTGGCAAGATAGAAGTCGTCACGTGTAAATAAAACATATAGCATTAGTTAAGTTCCAAAATAGGAATGCACACATCTTTCAGAGGAAGTTCCCAGTAAATATTGATTTAATCCACATGATTATTATTTTACAGTAATATGCATGATGGGTCATGGCCAACAGAAGACACCATATTTAAATGCTATCTAGACTGTAAAGTCTGAGGTTTTTTTGACACAAATATAACCATTCTCTAATATAATCAAAAGTGGCAACTACATGCCAACATCCATGAAATTCAGTCTGCAGCTTTTCTTTCTAAACTGTCATTGGTTTAACCTTTGTTTGCTAATGAACTTTGAATAATAACATTTCACAGCTGGACAGTAAGCACATCATATCCTTTATCATACCCATCTGACAAACATTCTTTCAATGGCAGAGAAATTAAAGCAATGTTATATCAGTTATAGATAAGTCTTCTGGGAGGTATGCCTACCTCCTATTGCATATCTTTAAGAAACAAGATCAACCATTAAGATACACCACAAAGCAGGAAATTAAGTGCTAAATGTAAACATCTCTGGATTGCACCTTGTGTTAATGTTCTTTAAAAATCCATAACTTTAGATGATTCAGTCATCAAATATTGCCTAATAATTTACAGTTTCAAGAAATTCACAATATCAATAAACATAAATGGCTTTTTAAATCTCATACATAATTTGAGGAATGTTGATGTATCATGTTTATTATCAGCTATTAATACATTGTATTTAATAAGTTATGAACAGTTGGGCAGTGGATATGTATCTCTATCCCAATACACACATATATATATATATATATATATATATATATATATATATATATATATATATTACACACACGCATATTAAATGTATTTTTAAATATTCCCTGAGATTACATTAGCTTTTATATTTGCTCCGAAGTGTAAATACTATACACATATAGATGACACAACTGAAATGTATATCAAAATATAATTTCTTCATGTTATGTTTAATTAGAGCATTATTTAATGTCTTTTAAAAAGGTTTTCAAAAGCAAAGAGGGCCTTTCACTATCTCTTCAATTTAAAGGATGACACAAGTAACCTGGAAGGAAGACAAACCAGATAAATTGAAAAACTGCATTTCAGAATTTTGTAGATGCATTGTAGCTCTTTGTCATATTCACTATAGAAAATGAATTAGGCTATAATTAAACTATGTGTCCATTAACTGTATATACCACAGTGAATCATGATCTTGAACATATCTTCACTATTTAAAGACTCATTGTCTGATAAAAAAGCAAATGAGAATGGATAGTTTGTAAAAATCCTAAATCTTTAAAGATGATCTATTTCCTATTAAGAACTGGGCATACATGTTACAATAAACTACAAGTTTTAAGTTATTGTCCCCAATATGCAAATGTGTCTGTGTCAGTTAGAAATTCTGTCCCTGTGAAATTTTGTTTTAGTATAATATCAAACAAAATAAATTATATTCTGAAGCATAGAAGATTAGATAGCTACAATGAATGAGACAGAAAACATGTTTCTGTTGTTAGAATCATTATATCAACTAAATAGCATATTGCATTTTTTGGACTAGTGAGGTAATTTTCAATACTTCTGGAGTAACGGGTTGCAGTATCAAATCAGCTATGAGGTGCTGGCTGGGAAAGCTCTTTAAAAGCTACCAGTAAGCATGGCTTCACACACTCCATTTGTGATTGAAATGTAGCATAATAGGAAAGCTGAGTGGATTTAGAGAATACCACAAAAAGTTGGTGTTATTATACCCTTCAGAAAGGAAACACTTACTTTTCCTTCTTGTAGCGTAACTGTCATTTCTACTGCTTTGGTGAACTTTTCTAATTAACAGGTAGTGTATATAGCATCTTGTCCTGTTTGTAAGAGAGATCTTGTAACACTATAACATCAGATGCAGTAGTAGATGACAGTTAAATTCAGTCATACTTCTTATACTAATTATTCAAAAAATCAAATACAAAAATATGTTGCAAACCATGTTTCCATTGTTATAGACACATTTCATTGTGCAGCTGCATTTAAGATGTGTCTAAAATGGAGGTATCTGAAGATGAAACAGGCAGATTATAACCTCAAAATATATAAAGAAGTTAAAGAACGATGATCACAGTCAATGGTTACAGCAGAGAAGTATTTATATTGAAAAAAAATGTAAGCCATGGGCAGAGTTGAATCAGCCATTGTAAGTACAGTAGTTGTAATAATCATTAGTAGACTCATATAATTGAATGAAGGCATAACAGTTCACAAAACCAGGCTGCAATGTTCAGATAATAACCAATAATATGGTTAGGATAGGCACTGGGGATTGATAATCCTCTACAGTATGTTAATCTAAAACAAAAGACAGATTCCTGGCATTGTGGTTCCTTTTTTCTAATATTCATACATATGCTTTTTTAAGAAAAACTGTAGTTTTACTAGAAATAAATGCTTGCTCAGCATATTATGTTGTAATCAGCCACACATTAAACACACATTTCAAATTTTTCTTGAATTAATTACGCATTGAACAGATGTTGATTGTGATTCCCTGTGAAGAAAGAGAGATGTTTGCTGACTCAAAAAACACAAAAGGCCTAGTTCTCATTATATCAGCATTACTTGTTTTGCTGATTTTGGATAAACATTTTGTTGATTTATATGAATATTATAGCATTCTTCTGCACTCCTGCACTCATGCTGTTAACATTGATGTTCATTAATTCATGGCATGCCTCCAACCAGATATGCGCAAGGTGGCCTTCTGCAAAAATTATCTCCAAGAAGAACATTTCCTTACCATAGCACCATATGAAGATGTCCCCATGAAAAATCTATAGCACTAAAGTCAGCAAAAATGTCAGTGTGAAAAACTGCAGCACTCTCCTTTGCAGCTATTGATAAATTAGTGCATAGCAGTCAAGCTGTAGTCTGAAACTTATTTCTGAAACAGACATGATATTCATATTTTGCCAATTTTGATGGAATAAATATGTGTATGTAAATAAAAGGTGATGTTACGTTTACAATTTCTTCATTAAAATAGATATTGTTTCACATTAATGCAGCCCAATTATTTATAATGTTTTGTCTGTATACAGACTATTTATTTACAAAAACAGATACAAAGCCTACATTCTGAAAATTTCTCACACAGTTGTTTTAATTTGTTTGCATACATTCATAAATATTGCCAGACTTAGGCTCTAATACTGGAATTTCAGTTTTGCTAGCCATATAATTTCCATTATTGTTGTATATACTAGTAAGAATTTTTTTCTGTCTTTGTAAGTAGCTTCCTTCTGCTTTAATTTGTATTCACAAAGATCAGTGAAGTCAGATTGTCCTACTAGGAAACATTGAAGTTATTTTCCAGGGTTGAATTGTTTTCATACAACATTGTTATAATTTTTGACTGTGAGCAATTTTCCATGAAGACAATATCTAGAAACAGAAATTCATATTTTTTACAAGCAATGCAACATAATGACAAGTAGTTGTTGAAACTCCCAGATAATGATTTTTTGTTGGTAGTTTAATTTCTTTGATTGCTCATTAGCTCCCATTTTATGTACGTGTCTAATTTTAATTTAATAGCCAAGTATTATTTTTCATTTTTTATTACAATTTCATCCAAATAAATAAATATATGTTCTAGCACACTTTGACAATTGGTCGCTGTTCCAGTTAAAACGGCAATGTATGAAATTATTTAACTGTGTATTTATTCAAATATAAACATAAAAATGTGCATATTTTTAAATTTTTGTATTAATTTTCACTCTCAAGATTTCAAAATAATAATTAAGGTTGAAAATGTTTATTCATAAACTGTACATTTTTAGAAAACTAAATGCTGCACATTTGTGAAACATTTGCAGTGATGTTTCTGTGTGTCATTTTTTATATAAATTCATTAATTTATGAGTCTAAAGAAAATGTGACATTTTTCTTTAGAATATATGCTAAGCTACATCTCATCTGATATATTATAAAATATCACGTTTGAATTAAACACATTTGTCTGATAAACCATACAGTATATTCTTTAGTTACAATGCTTTAAAGTATACATCCATTAGTTGAATGAATGGCAGTGTTATTCAAATATCTGAAAAATATAATTTTCTCTGAGTATCATAAATAATATAAATGAAAAAACTGTTGCAGTCTCAGCTATACTTTTCTTTGTTTAATACATATCAAAATAATAAGATGGCAGTTTTTAGTCATTCTCCTTTCATGAGTTATTTTATTGTACTGAGTGTTCATCATCATAATATAAAATAATAATATTTATTATTCTTATTATTAATACTCAGAAAAACAAATAATAGGACTGTCAGGATTAATATATTCATGTTAGATATTTAGTACAAAATTGTTTAGTATTTTAATTTAAGATGTACTTTTGTACCATATCATTTTGCACTTGCTGTATATTTATTTAATACAAAGTATTTCAAATCATGAAATTAGTTAGAGCATTCTATTCTTGTTCAGGAACTTTCTTGTAAACTTACTGGCTGTAGTCATGAGAATGGAATACTTAATGTTACTTTTTCATCCACTGTGATCAATAAAATTAGCACATCCTCCTGTCATCAAGTAATAATGACAGTTTTTTTTTTTATCAATAATGCGATATACTACTTCTAAGGCAGGTCAATTTCTAGTTGAGAATATGGTATATAGCTTAAAAAAATAAAATAAAATATATAAATATATATATATATATATATATATATATATATATATATATATATATATATAGATAGGTCTACTTTCTTTGATCAAAATACCATTATTTTGAACAAAGAAAGTATGACCTTACTTTCGCGAAAGTGCACTTCAACAAAAGTGCACATTCACGAATTCCGGTTCAGTGAACTGGCAATCTAAATAAAACAGAGCACTAGAGTGGGGATAATGGAATATACCTGTTTCCCCACTGTAGTGCAATCTCGGAGTTAGTATATTTAATGTAACGGAATGTGGGGGGCACAGCCCCTCACATGTGGAGTGCAGGGGGGGCTTGCCCCCCCCTGCAAAATGGACTTTAAATTATTTTTATTTTAATTGCTGGTTCACTGAACCAGAATGCGCGACAGTGCACTTTCATTGAAGTGCACTTTAATGAAAGTAAGGTTGTACTTTCTTTCTTCGAAATAATGAAACCTGCATAATTTATTTTAGAATGATGATGAGGCGGAGCCTATCCCAACACTTAATGGGCATAAAACAGTGAAACAAATTATAAAAGTGGAAGCAGACCATCATATACACTCTCTCTCTCTCTCTCTCTCACACACACACACACACACACACACACACACACACACACACACACACACACACACCTACAAGCAATAAGATAGGTCACCAGTTTAGCTATGGCACATCTTTAGGATATGGAAGGAAAGAGGACTACCTAGAGAAAACTCCCACACAAACGGGGAAGATATGTAAATTCTGCACAGAAGAAGAACCCCAACTCAGAACCAAACTGAGGAACCTAGAGATGTAAAGCAGCAATACTAATTAATATGCTATTTTCTAATTGCCTTAAATACAAAAATAACATGAGCAAATAGTATTTTCTAATTGCAGGATTTTTTCGGTGATCTATTTTGGGATCAATAATTCTTAGTACATACCTGCATGACGTGTCATTCTACTTTGATGTATGACATACTAGATAGTGTTTTAAAATTTAGAAACTCCTCTCTAGATTGTAATTATATTGAAATGTTACAGTATGTACTTTTATCACAATATTATAAAATTGTAAAATTCCTTGCATATGGATTACTCTTGGGGGGGTCTTATGCTGACTCATTTGTAATTGGATGCTTCAACAATGAAACTAGATTCCATATGTGTTTCACTTCTTGACCTCTGTAGAAAATTATGTCTTTATATAATCACATGGGGTTTAAATTATTATAAATGTCACTTTGATTCAGTAATGGCTATGTTTATCCTGTAGTATATTATGTATGTGAGTATTGGAGCAATTACTTTTCTTTTGCAAAATCATCTTTTGGAGTAAAAAATGTGCAAGTCGAGTAAACTAAATTGTTAAAAGAAGGTGCACAGATTGAAGTAGTCAATTCAAAATGTGTAACAGTCTTTTTCTTGGCATAGAAAAAAATTGAAATTCACTTAGCCATGTCAGAGTTAAAATAAGTCCTCATCTAATACCATAGTGTTAACAGATGAGTTCAAATATATAAATATGTGAGTGTGGAAGTCGTGTGTCTTACATGTGGGGTTACATGGGACTAGTTCCCTGCAAAAACATTAATTCTGAGTTGCTCCATTACTTTTTTTTGTAATCTAAGAAACTGGGTATTGATTTTTCATAGTAGGAACAAATATGTTGACATTTTGTAAAGCTATGATATTATGTTTGCCAATACATCTCAATCTCTTTGAGAAAGAAATCTGGACAAAGCCTAAAATAATGGGAGATGACCCAAAAATAGGGACAGGTTTTAAATATTGCTCATATAAAGTTAGGAAGTATCTAAAATAACAGGTTTTGTATTAGTATGCATTTCCTGAAAGAAGAGTCTGAAGCACAAATGTATGTCATTGTCAATGATTTGGCAGAAAACCACATATTTTATGCTGAACAGACCAAAAATATAAAGCAAATATCTAGACATTTTTCAAAAATATTGACAGTTGAGAGCTAATGCCAAACTAAACACAAAGTCAGACCTTTGGCAGTTAGTAACACATGAGGCAAAACTGTGATAATACTTACCTTAGGGGTCTACATCATAAAGTCTGTGAAGTACCATAGATAACTTGTGCAAATTATGTGCAACTAGTTTTCACTTTAGAACAGTTATAATGAAATATGCAAATGAAAAGAAGATATATCTTTGATAGCTGCTACCATTTTTGGATTTCAGAATTGTTATTGCACATCTTTTTGTCTTTAAGCCTAAATTGTCATTGCACAATATCATACTAAATTTGATTTAAAAGTAAATGTTCAAAATTACATTTCTTGTCTTTATAACCTTTGAAATACAAATGTGCAAAAGAAACAAAGTCTGCTTTTGCAAACCATGTGCAAAAATGTTGAATGCAGTTATTTATTTACTATTTGTTAACTGGGTAAATGGGCAGGTCTGCTGACTCTTTTTCAACAAGAACTGGGCTCAGTGGTGCAGTGTAAATATACTGATATATAACAGATTATCACACAAAATGACATTGAATAGATTGCATGATTCACCTGAGAAAAATAGTTTGGGGAATAGTAAATTTAGCAGTATATTACACAACAGAGGACAGAGTTAGAGGGTAACAGAATACAATAAGAGCTGTTTGATAGTGTGTGTGTGTGTGTGTGTGTGTGTGTGTGTGTGTGTGTGTGTGTGTGTGTGTGTGTGTGTGTGTGTGTGTATGTGTAGGTAGGAGGATGATTCATTATTCGTGTAGCACATGCAGCTGTTTTCCTCAATAAGATGCTTCTGTTGTGCAGTTTTTAATTCTTTAAATGTATAGACTGATTTGATTTCAGAAGGCAGATGATACTGTGGTAATTATTGATAAAGTCATTCTTCCCTATTTTAATTTGTAATGAAAGTCTTATTTGTATAATGCTGCTACACTTATTATTTCTGTGGGTATATGTTTATTCCTCAAAGGTCAACTTATATCTTACTGATGGGCAGCAGACTCATTTATTACTTTAAAGAGAAATGAGGTTTGGCTACAAACTAATTTATCCAGGAACATCTTTAAAAGGAGGTTAGATAAATGAATTAGTGAGACTTAAGATGGTGGGAGGGATGAAAGGGTTAAATGGAAGAAGGGATGATTGGGAGGAAATGAGGTAAGGGTGTGGAGGGGCTTAAGGGGTTTAGGCAAGTGTAGCTGGGTAAGGAATCACATTTTGGCATGGGTTTGCTACTGCAAGTATTATGTCCACAATGACCAGGTGGTGCTATGGAGTAGTCAGGCCTTGGATTTTGAGTGGATGGCATGAGGAAAGGGAAAGATTGGTAAGTAACTATGATCAGTGGTGGTGGCTGGTGCTGAGTTACTGGTGTTATTTTAACTTTGCTAAGTAGTTTGTGGGAGTGTGATACTTATGGGTGAGGAATCTGTTGGTGGGCGTTTTAACTTGTTTGATTCTTGTTTTTTGTGGTATTGGATAGTATGTGTGGGGAATGCTGGTGGTGCACCTTCTCATCGGTAAAGGTCTGGGTAGCATTACCATTGCTGGGGTTCATGTTAGTGTGTTTTTTTTTTTTTTTGGTCAAGGAGGGTTTGGGATTATGAGGGTACTGCAAGCAAGGCTCTGAACCATTGGTGTAAGGGCATCCCGCTGGTGTTAATATAGTATGGCAGTCACAGTAGGTGCAGCTTTTATTTGCGATACATACTTTTGATCTTGCTGTTTATTCTTAGGTTGGAAATGCCCAGTTCTCTGGAGAGTCTGTTTTTGTGACAGGCCTTGATGTGTCATGGTGTCTGTTGGGTTTGCATCCGTTGGTGATTTAGTGTTTCGCGGGTAGTGCCTCCTTTTCATGGCACTTGTTTCTTTGCTGTAGTTTTCAGTAGTGGGGTTAGATGCATGCACAATGGCAGCAAGGAATCACTGCAGCCATTAAATGCTGGCAATGGAGTTGATTACATGCTTGCAGTAAAGCATGTAAATGAAACATCCCTTAGTTTAACAAAGTCAGTATTTGTGGCTTAGCCTTGGAGATGGTAACCACCAGTGGGTTGTCGAGACTGCAATTGGTGCAGAGGGATGGGCATGCTGAGGACTTTCATCTGTGCTTCTGCTTTGCTCAGCAGGATGTACCTGAATGTCCTTTGTACAGACTATTGATCATTTGGTGGAGTTCGTGGGGAAGCTTACAACTCCAGATGACTGAACCTTTAAAAAAAAAATGGCATTTTTGGCAGCCATATAGGGAGGTTGTGACTATCATGTAGGAATTGGTGTGCTTTGGTAGTGACAGTAGGATCACCTCCCCTCTTTCGTGCATGGAAGCTAGGTAAGCAAGCCTCTCATCTGTCCAGGTCATTGCACAGCTGTCTATATTAGAATGTCCAGGTCTTTTACAGTTTAGTCTGTTCCTCAGGGATTTGGTTGTTTGCTGTGCTTCTGGGATTGTGGTTAATGTAAATGAAGTGCTTTGGATTTTCACTTTTACTTGTTTTTTTTTTTTTTTTTTTTTTTAAGAAGATGTTGCCAAATGGAAATCCGGATACTTTAACATCCTTCTAAAGTGGTAGGAGCAACGCTGAACATCTCCAGTGTACCCCTGTTGCTGTGTTGTGTATTTCTTGGGGGGGCTTCAACCAGATGGAGTGGTGGCTTTGGGTTATGGACTAGCTTGTGTCTTGCATTGGCTTAGTGGATGGAGGTGATGTGTTTGGGGTATAGCTGTTATGAGCTGAGGGGATGAGTAGTTGAGGCAATTGATGTCACACAGAGGTCATACTTAGCCATTTTATACAGTGTTGGCTTGTGGTAGATCACTGAAGTTATGGGCAGACATTTGAGTGAGACAGTTAGCTTCTATAAGGAACCTGATTTGTTGATGGTTTTCTGATGGGACAGAGGGTTTTATGGGCTGTGAGGAACCTGTAAAGACTTTCCTGAATGGTCATGTGATTTAGTCAGACTTTGGGTCCATTTTCATAATGCTCTGGTTAGGGAACTAGTTATGAGGAGATAATGACAGTCATCGGAGTTGCAGTCTTCATGTCCTTCAGGAAGGATGCTAAAGCAAACCTGATACTTGATCAACTTTCAACTGCGGTATGCAGTGGGCATTTTGGGGTGGCCAGAGGATCATGGCATACTTCTCAACTGAACAGATGTAGCAGAATTGTCATATCTTGGTCTCATTTATGAACTTTGCAGATGTTCGCAAATGCCCAGATTTTGCCTCATATTTTGGTCTGTTTTCATAAACATTGTAGTTTTCGGCAAATCACTGAGGTTTGAAGTCAGAAAATGACGGACATTTGAGTTTCAGACTTCAGACCCATCTAGTAATTCTCTAGTTTGTAAGGGCAATACTTTAATGGGTCTCTATTTTGTGCATTTGCCCATTAGTCAATTAAGAGGTATGAAGGACAGACATTAGAGCTGTTACTAGAAGCAGGAACTTATGTGTAGGGACATGGGTAGATGCCTTCTGTCAAAGAACATCATCTGCAGGTTAGACATACATCATATTTGCTACCTTGTTTTACTAACATGCAGTGTTGTTCTCAAGGTCTAATGGAATCGTTGACTTTTGTTTGGGAATAAAGCTGGTGACTTACACTTAATACATAAGGACAGTAATTATAGTTGCGGACGTTGCTCCTGGAGACGTGTTAATTCACATTCCCTTACTCTGTCTATGTCAGCTTAATATTAAGTGCCTATGGTCATCTCTGCATTTGTTTATGGTTGTGGGGAGTTGTCTCTAATTCACTAAGAGCTTTATACATAGTAGTGTTAGAGAACTACAGGAAAGAATGTTGGTGAAGCTGTCTTATGCAGTGGGCCATTGGTAACATGGTTATATATAACTCTATTAACAATGATAACTGGTGGGGTCACAGGACAGTTAAGGTATATTGCTTATAATGGCTAGCAATTGGAAATGGGGTGATATTTTGTCATGAAAGATTGAGATGTGCTAGCCCTTGGAGGTGGCAAAGGAAGGTGATTTTATTGGGGGCAGTCGGGGAGGGGTGTCTTTAAAGGTGTTTATGTATTTTAGATTCTTTTCTTTAAACTCTTGCAGAAGCTGTCCACATGGGGTCTGGCATCTTGAAGTGATTCAGTATGTTTAGTCTGGTCTTAGGTATCCCCAACATGCAGTGCTTGGCAGTAAAAGTGACATCATGCAGCTGTTGCCTACTGTGATTGACAGCTCATAGCAAGAAACTTGCCTCATAGACTGTTTCCTTGTTCTAGTCTTTAGTTTTGTATGGGTAGGGGAATGATCAGTGAGCCGTGACAGCACAGCATGGGTGGGTTTTTAGGATAGTCATGGTGATGTCAGTGGGGAGGACCATGGTTGGTGGAGTAGCGTGGGAGAGGAAACAGAATGGTACTTCGACTACTAAATATTGTAAGGTGAGGACACAATCAATGTGTTATCTGTTACCTCTTTCAACTGCTAATGGGGATAGGGAGGGTTACATGTAAACTTATTTCTTTGTGTTCAGAAGCCTGACAAAATTAGAGGGGGGTTTTGAGTGTGTTTTGTGGGTTATGAGTTTGACTGCCTGGGAGAGGGACTTTAGTGGGCTGAGTAGTATATGGTGAAGCAGTACAAGAGTTGGGAAGGTAGATGAAGGGAGCTAGGTTGTGTCAGAATGTTGCTGTTTCATTTGACTTACAATTCATTTTTCTTTGCAGATGGTGGTGCTATGATGGGTCTTTCACCATTTGGAGTGTTAAGCAATTGCGGTCACAGAGGGTTCAGAGCAGAGGTCGTATCAGCTGATGGTGTGAAGGATGTGGTCTTACTAGGTGTGGGAAGAGCAGAATGGCAGCAGTCAGTAGCCTGAAGAAAGCAGACATTAAAGGTGAGAAGAGTAGCATGGGCTCTGGTCAGTGAACTGAAGGAAGCAGGCTCGAAAGGTGATGGTTTTTGTTATGGTAGAGGTTCCAGTCGTTAGAGTGGTGGGAATGATGCCTCAGATAGGGGACTGCAGAGTGCATAACACTGAGTGGCTGAAGGAAGTAGATTTGGAAGGTAATGGCTCAGTTTGGTGGGTTTTATATATATATATATATATATATATATATATATATATATATATATATATATATATATATATATTTTGCTTATGTTGTATAGCGGAAATTTTGGAAGGAAATTTCAATTTTTGTTATTACATATTGGGTGGGAAAGTGGGTTACAGCTAAGTAGGTGTGTGGCAAGTGCCCCTGTATGGTTTCATGTGGCATTAGGCAATGTTTGGAGTTGACTTTGGCATGTAAGGCTCTAGGACTCCTTATGATATTACTGGTAGTTAGGGTACAGGAGAGTTAATTAAGGTACAGAAGTTATACAAAATTATGATTATTATAATATTGGAGAAGGATCATTGGATTATTTTAACCATTTAGTCAACTGGTGGTTTTGGGTATTTATATGACAGGGTATTGGGTTGATGATAGGGATCCAGTTTGGTTTAAGGTGGATTTGGAACAAAGAATGATGTCTGGCTTAGTCCTCCTTTTATGGGTGGTTAGGTCTAACAAATTTTGGTATGAGTGAGGGGGAACAGCCTGGTCAGGCTGATGGTCGGAGAAGAGGGTCAAGCTTGCCCTCTTCTGTTCCCCCTCTGGTGTTTGGATGTTCATTTCAATGATTTGGAAGAGGAAAGTGAGCAGGTGGAGGCTGCTTGATAAATAAGCAAGCAGATGTAAGGACACTGCTAATATGGTTGGAGGTGTAATTCAATAAATGGGATATGAAGTGAGCTGTTGGACACTGCTTCATAAGTAAAGTAAGTGAATAAATGTATGGATGCTGCTTACTGGGTCAGGATGAGTAAGGTCACACTGTCCTGACTTAATTGGTTGGATGTGTAATTCAGTAAATGGGATATGAAGTGAGTTGTTGGACGCTGCTTCATAAGTAAAGTGAGGTTTCAGGATGAATAAGGTCACACTGTCCTGAATAACATTACATGGATGTCTATGCTGTGATTAAAATCAACAATACCAGGTTCATTTGTAATTAATAAATATTGGTTATCAAAGTTATATTATGGAAGTTTAATAAAGATCGTCAAATGTCATTTGGTGTGATGTGTTTACTGAAGTGGACCGGGACAATGCTATTTAACAGCTAGGAAGATCTTTCAGTTACTGTTAACCAGTGGAAATCCTTAATGAGACTGCAGTCATGTGTTTGGTCACTTGCTGTAGAACAAATCTAAAAATTGTATTTTAGACAATCTGTATTCTTTGCAATTTTGTAGGCAGAATGTAAAGATAATGAAGGGCAACAGTACTCAACTTTGAGTAGCAGTACATTTTTGGCAATTGTAGTCCTGACAACTGTTGATAGGAAATATGTAATCATGCAATAAAGCTGGAGCTAAGAGACAACTTTATTTGCAATATTATTAGTGTGGGTTCTGAAAGAGAGAGATAGAGAAAGAGACTTGTCTGTGGTTAAGCTTAAGTAGCTGCATTTCAGAAGAGTAGCTATAGAATTGTCCAAGATGACTTTTAGAAGTATGAATGGCAAGCTAGATGCTGTTTGGTGGCTAGCAAAAAGCATTGCATTTGTTTTTACTGGATTGAGAAGCAGTTTGTTAGTGTTGCCCGTATACACAGTTTAGAGAAGCATGTTTGTAGTTTGACTTGTAGGCCCAGATAAATAAGATATTATCAACATATTATGTAAGATTAAGAGCTGATTGAGAAAAATGAAGCAGGTCTAGAGGAATTGCTTGTGATGCTTTATTAGTGTGGGTATGCTTTGCAGTAAATTGGCTGTCTGCATACATTTGAAAATAATTTTTATTAAGACAATTTCTAAACCATATTTTGGTGATGAGCCCATCACTGCCAAGGCTTCAAAGACTTATAGTTTTTGGAACAGTATTTAATGGTTAATATACTTAAAGTGTGAGTCATGTCAACAAAGATTTCTGCTGTAATAAGTCTATAGTTCATATTACAATAGATATTATTAGTTGTAGAATATAGTACAGTGAAGGCGCTAAAGGCATTGTGAAATCCATGCTGGTGATTTGACAGCAGGCTATAGCTACTGATGTGTTTATATAATTGTTTAAGTAGTAGTTTTTCAAATTTTTTTTTCAAAGGACAGAGATTTGAAGTGGACCAGAAATCTCTGAAATCTTTGAAAGTGTGCATCTTACAAAGTGAATAATAATAGAATGTCTGAATAAAGGTAGTACAATGTTTAATATACATTGAAGGTTAAAAAATGTTAGAATAAGGCTTGGCAAAGAACTTGGTTGCCTTTCTGAGGACAGTAGAGTATATGATACTGAATTTCACTGAAGTGGAGTTTAGGATTTTGTAAAAGTTTTTTTTTTTTTCATTTTTATTTTCTCTGCAGGGATTTCAATAAAGCAGTATGTGTCTCAGCTACTGGGTAGAACTGTGTAGTGAGGTCCCTTTGAGTGTCTAGTGAAGTTAAACTAGAGCAATTAAACTTATCAGTTATAGTCTGAATTGAAGATTTAATAAAATATGTGCACCCTTCAGCAATGATTGAGCAGTGGTTGGCTAGGGAGGCCGGTGTATAAAGGGAGAGCATAGTGATGGATGCTATAAGATGTTTATTGCTTTCTAGAAGAGTTTAGATTTATTGATAGATGATAGCTACTTTTTTTCTCAAATATTGTGCTTTAGCTGACTTAATTGCAAGTCTATTATTTTTTCTATAAGATAGCTCAGAAGGAAACATTTGCCATATTACTTTAATCATAACTTTGGTAGCTAATCATAGATTGAGATGAAATTTAAAAAATATTCCTCCTGGTTCAGGTCATGACTTCTGAAATTTTATGGTGTGAATCTTTTTTGAAATGTGATTCTCTTGCAATTGCATCAGTAGATGAAAGATTTTGACAAAATTGCAAATGTCACTTGTACAGCTCATGAGATTGGACCCCATCAATATGAAAGCTGAAGAGATAATACCAAATTATTAAAAATGATGACGTTATATTTTTTTCAAAGCTGTATTGAAAATAATCAAAGAAAATAATGCTTGCATCCAAACCTAAATGACCACTGAAACAAGACAGTAACAAATTCCAAATAGAAAGCAACTACAGCAGTGGAAATAAGCAAACTCAACCTGAACTTATGAAGAAAAAAAAATAGCAACAACTTTTTATGACCTTTATTTAATAACTGCAAACTAAAATTTTAAAAGAATCTAGGTAACCATAAGTTTTGCTAAGTTTAGAAAGTACATTGCATAAATCATGCTTGTTTAAAGCATAAATTTGTGTTCATATGTGGACACAGAACTGGAAATCTGTCTTGAATGCATAAAAACAGGAACATAGGCACACTGATAAATGCACGACACATTCTGTTGAGCAGTTAGCTTTGTCAAATAAATAACAATTCCCTGAACTGAAATTTTTGAAATATTATAGTCTTAAAGGAGAACCACACCCACAGACTCAAAAACATGTTTATTTCATCATGGTTTGGTGTTTCTTACATTTTAACACCACTCTGGGACAATTTACAGGTTTTTAAATATTTTTATATGTAATTTCTGAGTTTGACCACATGGGGCCTGGCATTTCCTTGCATCCTGAAGTAATTCTGATTGTTTACTCAGCCTCTACGTATTGCACAGTGGAGTTCTTGTCTGTAAAAATTACATCACTCAGGCCTCTTTCTTCCTAAAGCTCCTGTCACTGCCTTGATTTTACATGCATACACTGCTGCCTTTCAGTCAGTTAATTTTAAGAAACATTTCATGCTGTTCAATGACTAGTTAAAACACAAATAGTGCAAATGCCACAGAACAGACTTTCAAGGTGCTTTTTACTGTTGCTTCTTTTTAGAATGGCTAAATTGCAGTCTTTTGTGAAGCCTGAATTGTACTAGTTTGACCCATCTCCCATCCCCCTTCACACCTAACTTCCCTAGCTGTCAAAGTGCTAAGGGTAATTTGAGGTGTTATCTGCTGTGATTGAAAGCTCACAGCAGGAAACGTGACTCATGTACTGTTTCTTGGACTAGCTTTTACTTTCTGTATGAGCAGAGGAATGACCTGGGAGCTGTCACATCACAGCATGGGTGGGTTTTTAGTATGGTCATGGTGATGTCAGTTTGGGGAGGGAATTGGCCAGAAAACTACCTGTATTCATTGGCCTTGATGACATCAATGAATTGGAGACTGCAGCAAGCTTTTCCAAGGATGGCTAAAAGTTTTTTTTAAAGTGAAACTACTACAGTACAGTAAGGTACTGTTCTAGTGGAGAGAAACAGTCGATTTAAAATATTTTAAATTCTGTGTTATTGTTTATTCATAGCAGGGACAGTAAATAGGGAGAAAAAGGACAGAGAAGTTGAGCATTTAATAATAGAATCCCATTGTTGTCCTTTAAATAAAAGGGTAGGGTGAGATGTAAAGAATGGATTAATGTACTGTGAATTTAAAATGGCAAACAAAACCAAACTACATTAGAGGACATAGTTTGAATGATGCTAGTGCATTCAAGCCCTATTAATACATATTTAGGCAGAGATTCATAGTCAAGGACTCTGTGACTTTGCAGCACATACTCTTGAGGAGATTGTTAAATGAAGAGCTGCATAACTAATCCTAGAATATTGCACAAAATAATACATAATTTAGGAATGGTCTAATGATCATAGAATAAGCACTGCTATACTGCTGTATCATTGAATCAGTGCTACAGTAGGATATGTGATTGCTGTGATGGGCAACACATTTAAGGCAGTGACATAATGCAGATTTGCATATACAATGCATCCCTGCATAGCTGCAAGTAGTACCTATATGGCACAGGAAGGCCAGCAAAATGGGCAGCAGAAGCTTCAGTGCATTACTCCTCCAGGTTACTTCAGTGCCAAACACCCACTTAGCCAGATTCTTATCTCCATCCCTTCCATTCTAATGTAAATCCTCAAATCCCAAACTGTTTTTCAAATCTGGCTCAACAAATCTAAACAACTCCTTTGAAAGACTTCTTAGTTTTTTGTAATAGCAGCCTCTAATATTCTTAGCTGGTAACATATTTTGTAGCTCAATAGTTACAGAGTTTATGCTTTGTAATGATCTTGCTCAGCAGCCCAGGTTGGAGGGTGGGACTAACTTATCCACTCCCTCTCAGCTACACCACTCTCTGTAAGGTAAAGCAATCCCTAGGCATCATTTTTCAAAACAATATATTGCCTCCAGGTTACTGAAGTGATGAACACCTATTTCTCCATGTGCACACTCATAATAGTCAGTATATATTCTTATTTATGTATTAATTGAACATGTATCCCATTCTGTTTTATTTATTGTTCACCCAAGGCTGTTGCTTAGGAAGGGCTGTTTCTTGTGTTGATGCAATAGCCATGATTTTGTTCTGAAACAAGCTGCTTAAATTGAATTGAGTATGTGGTTTTAATGTATTATTGTTACTAAATAGTAATGACAATAAAGGTTTACTTTAAAGTTGTTGACAATCATTTTTTCATGTTACTGTTTATCAAAAAATAGGTATTCAAAATGGTGAGCCGAAATAACTAAAATACACATTTTTTTTGCAGGATGCAAGACCCCCCCACTCTCAGAATTCAATATATCAACTCTACAGTCACACTACAGTGAAGAATAGGAGAAACCTAAGAAAAAGCAGATGACTGACTGACACAATACAATAAATTGTGGTAAAATTCACAGAGAAATTAAATTCTCACTCTAAAGATGTCCAGCTACTAGTGCAGTGATAACCTGCAACTATACTAATATCTTCTCAATGTAATGTTTGTCTTGTGAGTGTGTTACCTTACAGAAATGATTACTCCCTATTTTTTATTTTTTTGCACAAAGGCAGTACATCTACAGAATTTAATAACTACAGACCAATAGGGATTCTGTTTCCCCTCCCCCTCTATAAAATATTAGACAAATGCATACATATGCTGCTGATGCAATGCCTGACCTCAAATAACCTCAAATTACCAATAAACATTCCCCTTAACCTTGCCTTACAAGCAGCCCACTGAATATCGTAAGGAATATCAGTTAAGTCTAAATTGTTTTCCATATCCTGAATTATTTCTGTACACAATTTGTAAATTTCTTTATTTAAGAGCAAGTTGTTATTCATTGACCAACTGTTTTGTTTGGATATATGACCAGAGTTAAAATCTAGATTTAATTTTAATAAAATTCTGGAGTGATCAGAAAGAAATCTGGGTTCAACAATAAAGTCCAATAAACATTGTGAAAGATTATTAGATATGAGAAAAAAATCTAACCTTGACCATGAATGATAACATTTTGAATAATATGTGTATATATCTTTTTTATTTGGGTATTCAGTAAGTTGTAAAGGGTCTATAAGGTTATTGTCTAATATTAAATCTTCAAGAGCGAGAGAAGCTTGTTGATTATAGGAAGAGGAACAACTAGTACGATCAATATCAGGGTTTATTACAGCATTCCAGTCCCCCCCTAAGAAACACAACATGGTTTTAGACACTGGCACAGCACCACTACTGCACTACTACATTCTTCCAGTATAATAAATTAACATAAAAACGATGGTCTGCTTGTGTCCACCATGTTCTTAGACCTGTCAAAGCCATTTGATACTGTCTCACACCAGCAACTGCTCATTCAACTCTACTCAGTAGGACTTTCACAATACTCCTTGTTGTGGTTTCTTAGTTACCTGTCTGGAAGGCAACAAGCTGTTACATGGCAACAAACCTACTCATCCTTTCAACCAATTACTACAGGTGTCCCTCAGGGCTCTATCCTGGGTCCTCTACTATTAATATATTTATTAATGACCTCCACACCCACACTCACCATGCATGTTTAGTTCAGTATGCAGCTGACTCAACATTAATATGTATGGTCTCAACAATAAATAAGTTCCAAGACATTACCCAAAAATCTCTGTAGAAACCTTGTTCAAAGAATAAAACCTCCTACTCCACCCCAAACTAAGTTAATGCTTTTTACCTCAAAAAGTTGCCAAAATCAAAAGCAATATTTTACCATAGTCAGCAAATAATAGTTATTGAAACTGAACTGTAACTTCTAGGCATTATAATAGATGACAGTTTCAAAGATGACCAGCATATACCCCACATCATTAAACCTACACACCAGAAAATAGGCTCCCTTTATAGAACTAATGGATTTGGTGCAGATACTGCATCAAAAACTCTAGCTACCACCTTCTTATTGCCATCTCGCTTATACACTGCCTGTATTCTAACAAATTTAAGCAATACTCAAAGAAAGAAACGTGCATCCTGTTACAATAAAATAGCTATATTTTTGGCCATTCTTCCTCATAGGATCCACCATTGTAATACCTTAAAGCAATTAAACTGGTTTGAATTACACAACTACCTAACATATTCACAACTAACTATAGCACACATACTCATTCATCTTCCAGAAAAATGCCTTGCTCTACAAAACATATTACTGCCCTACTGTCCAGCAAGGGACCTCTGCTCTAGTAACAAATTATTATTACTTACAAATAAGTCAAATAATGTTGCAGGAGACTTGCTCTACTCCAAATACATTGCTAAATTCTGGAATAGTATCACCACACAAATAAAACTCTCCAACAAATTCAGTAGTTTTAAATCACTGCTTAAAAAACATCTTAACCAGTCCTGGTCCTGCACATTTTATTTATTTTATTTATTACATTTGTTAACCGGGTAGTGTCCAACTAGGCCAGAAGCCCATTTTCAGCAGAGCCCTGGGGAGAAAAGCTCCACACGCAGCAACAAACCATACAGCAATAATAATATTTTCATAATAATACAGTAGTTAGAATGGGTTCAGGCACCTAGGCAGCGAGACATTTCTCTGTGGTATATTTGACTGGGAACACATGCCTGAAGTAGCATTCAGCTGCAAAGACATATGGCTGTTTACAAATTCCCTATGGGCAAACAGAAGCATACGCTGCCATGCCCCCAACTTCAGTAACCAAATGCATAGGGGGAAAACAATGTCCATAGTCCCAAAGGGAATATGAGACAGCAGGCAATATGGCAGGCATCAGCAGCAAGCTGGTCAGAGGGCATGTCAGTGGCAATAAAAATGCAGTGCACAATGGGCAGTGCCTTTATAATTGGAGTGTGTACCACTACTCCCTTCACAGTGTCTAAGGAACATTACCTAAAACACATACTGGAGCATAAATGTGACTACAGTAGCCTGCAGGATTTCCTCCATGCTATAGCACACTTCTACATGTTGTAGTTACATAAGTATGTACTGTACACTGAACACAAGACTCATTGCTTCTTCTGCCACCATTCATTTGGTTATTAAAGCTGTGAGCATGGCAGGGTGTACTTCTCTTTGCCCACAGGAAATTTACAAACAGCCATATTTCTCTGCAGCTGAATGTCACTTCAGCCATGTTTCCCCAGTCAAATGTACCACAGGAAAATGTCTCACTGGCTAGGCACCTGAACCCCTTATAATCTTATAAAGTTGCTAGGATAACAAGATTTGCCTTATCATGCATTTATTTTTCTTTTCTTTTTTTTTTTTTTTTTACTCATATTGCTTTTTTTATTTTCAAATAATAATATAATATAAAACCTTTCCTAATATTTTTGTATAACATTTTAAATAACTATATATACTACTTACAGTCAGCCTGACATCAATAATAATAGCTAATATTTTCAATTACTGTACAGATGTAACTATATAAAGTTATCAGAGAGAGTCTGTTGTTAGTTGTAAAGTCTCCATTAAGGATAAAACTTTTTTCCATGGTTGTTTACCAATGGCCTAGGATAAATCATTAGTTCTTTGATTCTGATTTCCATCAAAATTGTACTCTTCAGCAGGTCTAAAAAGTATTCCATAGCTGGCGATGTGTTTGATTTCCATCTATTAGTTATGCATTTTCTGGAAATTGTAAGTATTGTTCATAATAAATACAGATCTGTATTATTCAAAAGAGGACCGTCATTAACATTCAGCAATATCAAGGCTTTAGATAAATTAAAGGATTCACTGAATAAGGTCTGTGAAAATTTGTTAATTCCATTCCAATATGATTTAATTTTAATCATCATCATCATCATCATCTTTTTTTTTCTCAAAAATCTTTTTATTGAATTATAAAGTATAACATAACAACAAACATCAAAACATTGTAAATATAGTCATTTTAGGAGTTGATTAAAGTCGTACAACTTGTGGTAGCACATTGCAACTCTTTGGGGTGAGAAAAAAATAACATACAACATTATATACAATATATACAAATGGTAACCAAGAAGCAAATGAAAAAAAAAATGTAATTATAATCATAAGTATAAATGACGTATGAGAGTAAATAAATCATAATTGTGTACTAAGACAAGGAAAAACTTTAGAAGCTATTAATCATTATTAATAATACAGAGGACCTTCTCCAAAACTTTATTTTTAGAGCCATTTTTTTAGGACTTTTCATCATAGTTTTTTGAGCAGCAATGTATGAGTAAGCCATTTTTCTAAATGTATCCCAATTTAATTTAGTATGATCAAGCCAATTCTGGGTAATGTAAAGTTTTAAAAGAGAGCAAATGAATATAAACACATGAGTATCCAATTTGGAAAAATGAATTACAGGAATGTGAAGTAATGCAGTTTCCCAGGACAAAATGGATTTATGATAACCCATTTTCTGTAACCTTACTTTCAAAGAAGTCCAAAGTTTATGAGAGAAATGGCAATACCAAAGAATATGCAAAAGATCAGCTTGGGGAAAAGAACAACAAGGGCAAGAGGGAGACTTACTAGCATCAAATTTATTCAGTTTGGAAGGAGTATGGTAAGCATTATTATTAATCATCAATTGGGTATAGAACATTTTCTTGAAAGGGGAGTATTCCAGAGTATTTCTAATGGCCAAGAGTTTTTGTTTCTCAGTTATTTGAGAATTATGATTCACTCAGACGTCGGAAAAAAGACAGCTCGAGTCTTGTAATAATTTATTTAACAAGTTATATGAATTTGATAACATTTTCTCAGGTGATGGTATTGTTTTAATTATCAGGTCTAAATTTTTAAGATCTTGCTCTCTCGGCGTTATGAGATCGCATTTAGCCATAATCACATCCCTTATTTGACGCAATATTATAGTATACTTACAGTTAACTTTCAATGTATTACGTAAGTTAGCCAGAGTCAAATCTTTATGCTTCAAGAGATCCCAAACATTCATATTTTTTATAAGGGGATATTTTGTTAGATTAAATGATGAATTATCCAACATTAGGTTGGGATTTAGGTGAAGAGGTTGAAGTAAATGAAAAATATTATCAAGATTGATGAGTTTTAATAATTCCTGAAAAGCTTTGAGCTTATGTTTTAAGAAATTTGAGAATTTTAGACTGTTCAGAATATTTATAGAAATGAATGGAATGGCCGCCGGGTTTATGTTTTTGGATATAATATATTGATACCATAACTTAACCCAAATCAGAGATTGATTGTGGTTAATATTATTCATTTTAGAAATGGACCATAGTTTGTTTGCCGAAACAATTAAATAATAAAGATAGAAATTTGGTAATCATAAACCACCCCTATCTTTAAGAATCGATAGTCTAGAATAAGAAATCCTAACAGATTTAGGAAACCACAAAAATTTAGCTAGTTCTTTATTAACTTTGTCAAAGAAGGATTTAGGAATTATTTGATCTGAAGAGTTGAATTGATAAAGAAATTTGGGAAGAATATTCATTTTGATTATTGCAGCTTTGGATAATAGTGATAAATTAAGAAGTTCCCATCTACGCATATCTGATAATATTGATGTCCATACTTTATTTAAGTTATTTTGAAATGAAGAATGGTTATTATGCTCCATATGAACACCCAAATATTTAACCCCAAAGGTAATTTGAAAATAGGGTTCAGAAAATAAGTAAGGTTTATGTGCCAAATGGTTTAAAGGAAGAATGTGAGTATTCTGAGGATTAATGTGATAGTCTGATGCGAGTGAAAACCTCTCAATAGAGTTAATTATTTTATTAAGATCTGTAATAGGAGTTTGAAAGTATATGACTAGATCATCGGCAAAGGCTGAGAAAAATAATTTAGTGTTGAAAATCCTAAGAATCCTATGAAATGTGTTTTGTGATATGTATAAGAGTAATGGTTCTAAATATACATTAAAAAGAAAAGGAGATAAAGGACATCCCTGTCTAGTACCTCTAGTAATCTTTATAGGGGATGATGTGGAACCATTAATGTAAAGTCTGGTAAAAGTTTCTTTATAAAGAGTTTTAATTAAATTTATAAATGAGTATGGAAAGTTAAAACAAGCCATGGTTTGAAAGAGAAAGTCCCAACACACTCTATCAAATGCATTTGATGCATCAAGGATCAAAGCATACATTGGGTTAGTATCATTTTTTGTAAGATGAATACTCGATTCCAAAGTCAGGGTGTCGTCCCATACATGTCTGTGAGACATAAACCCCGTTTGGTCCGGGGATATTATTGATGATAAAACCTGCTTCAATCTATTAGCAAGAATAGATGATAAAATCTTGATATCTAAATTGATTAATGATATGGGTCTGTAATTACGAGGATCTGTTTTATCTTTATTGTTTTTCAAGATTAGTATAGTTTTTGAAGTATTCCAATGAAGATCCGATATGTCATATATTTTTATATAGTTATATACTTTGAGAAGAAAGGGAGCAATTACTGACTTAAAGGATTTGAAGAATTCCGGTGTAAATCCGTCGGGACCAGGAGATTTACCAGGTTTAAGTCTATCAATTGACTCAGAGATCTCTTGGAGACTAAGAGGAGCTAAAAGAATGCTTTGTTGTTTTTTATTTAACATAGGAAAAGTTAAAGAACTTAGAAAGCTACTTATATGGCTATTTACAATAGAGTTGGAAGTTTTGGAATATAAATCTGTATAAAGTAGTGTAAAAAGATGCAAAATTTCCTTATCCGTGTTGTATAATTGTTTTTTATATTGTATGTGTGATATTTTAGGCCTATCAAATTTTTTTTTAATTATTCTTGCCAAGGTTTTGGAAGGTACTTGAGCCCATTCAGAGTAGGTGGCTAATAATCTTTGCTCTAGTATTGAGAGATTATTTTGATGTAGTAAAATAAGTTCTTTTTGAGAATCTATAATTTGCTTATAATATGCGGAATCTGGATTTAATCTATATTGATTTTTAAGTGACTGAATTTTTAATTTAAGAAATCTTTCTTTCTTATTAAATTGCTTTTTAAGATATGAAGCCTTACCAATAAACATTCTCCTTAACCTCGCCTTACAAGCAGCCCACTGAATATCGTAAGGAATATCAGTTAAGTCTAAATTGTTTTCCATATCCTGAATTATTTCTGTACACAATTTGTAAATTTCTTTATTTAAGAGCAAGTTGTTATTCATTGACCAACTGTTTTGTTTGGATATATGACCAGAGTTAAAATCTAGATTTAATTTTAATACAATTCTGGAGTGATCAGAAAGAAATCTGGGTTCAACAATAAAGTCCAATAAACATTGTGAAAGATTATTAGATATGAGAAAAAAATCTAACCTTGACCATGAATGATAACATTTTGAATAATATGTGTATATATCTTTTTTATTTGGGTATTCAGTAAGTTGTAAAGGGTCTATAAGGTTATTGTCTAATATTAAATCTTCAAGAGCGAGAGAAGCTTGTTGATTATAGGAAGAGGAACAACTAGTACGATCGATATCAGGGTTTATTACAGCATTCCAGTCCCCCCCTACTATAATATAGTGATCCTTGTAAGAAGTGAGTATATTATATATCTGTAAAATAAAAAAATGTTGATGACTACAAGGACCGTAAAGATTTAATACCAGAAGTGGTTTATCAAGATTATGTATGTTAGTAGTAAAGAGGCACCATCTACCCTCATTGTCATATTTTTCTTCAATAATAATCCCTTGAAATTTTTGTTTAATTAAAATAGCCACTCCCTTGGAGTTAGAAGTGTCCTCAGAAGCTATTATTTTTTTGATCCATTTTTTATTTTTTTCTTTGTACCAGTCTTCTCTGGGAATATGTGTTTCTTGCAGGAAACAAATATTAGCTTGTGATTTATATATTAAATGAAACAATAAAGATTTCTTGGCTTTATTTTGTATCCCTCTTATATTCCAGGAATCAATTATTAGAAAATTAGTCATGTACTTATTAAAGGTCTGATAACATAAATATAGAAAATTAGATTATTGTTATGTATAGAGATGATAAAAACGAAGAAAAAACCTAGCCTAGTCTTAGTAAGACAGTAACTCTCTAAAAAGGTATGTTTCTGGATGATAATAACTTTAAATTTACACACTTCCTTCTTCCCTACCCCAGTGCCTACCCATCTTATCTTATCCAGAGAAGGAAGATACAGATATCTGAATACAGGACTTATGAACTTGGTTACCAGTAATATCATAATGTAGGAAGAAACTTTAAGTAAAGTCCTAAAAAGGACTATAACAATGTTAACAAAACTAAACATATTTACACAATTATCAAAGCACAAGATGCCCGACATACTCATTCCCCATTCAACTGTATAATCACCAGCTCCTATAAAGCAAAAAAATGATGATTGCATCAAAGTAAATAACATTGTAAATCTAGTATTATGAAAAGACTTTGCAGTGGAAACTATTAGTGAGACTAAAATAAAATTAGTAAAGCCTAATATATCAAAACACCTATAGTCCTTAATGCATGTGTATCAGCGTAAACAGCAAGTCTCAAATCCATATAACTTAAAAGTTAGTAAAAATGTAAAGTATACTCATTACAGTATGAGATATAATACTTTTATATCAATAGGCTATTTAAACAGTATATCACTAACTAATCATCCATAATATTATGTTAACTAATTTGTGGGACTCAAGTATGTATAGTGTCTAATAGTAATGAGGACACTAACAAAACTAATGTAAAGTCACCCATCAGCACGAGACCACATGACTCCCAACCTTTGTTATGTATAACACTAATAAATCTGGCATATTATTTTAAATATAAGTGAGAGTATATATATCAAGTTAATATAAAACCTATCATGAGTAAACATATATTTAGGATCTATGTAACTTGTATACTAATATGTTTACTAGGGACTACACATTACCCCTGACAATCATGTTAAAAATTACATATTTTAATAATATCAAATGTTATCTGAGTTATAAAGATGCGCGAAATTATAAATGCAAGACTGAATTAAAAAAAAAAAAAACAGAAATCCCCATAAAACCCTCCATAGGCTGTGACAGCCTCACATGCTCACTGTGAAAGGTAAAATACCTATATACATTATAATAAAACCTAACAAAAAAAAAACTTCCAGTCTAAAATATATAACTTGAAATGACATCAAAGCATGACTATTTTGCATTAATTTAAAGACCTCTCGGCTTATAAAGAGCCATACTATCAAAAACAAAGAGTGTCTGAGTCAAAACTGTAGTTTCAGAGGCATCGCCACCTCCGCACATACGCAGGTACCAACAAGAGCGTTAATAAAACTTCAAGCAGCACGCAAAGCTACTAACCCATCGTGAGTTAATAGATCCACTTACGTGCACAAATATGCTGAGATGAAAAGAAACACAATCTCTGACCAAAGGATATCTGTTGCATTCATCATGTTGCGACTTCAGGAAACCAGGAAGACAACCCTGAAGTGAAGGAGTCACATTTCAGTTTTGTCACTGAACTCTGTAAAACAAGGAAGCAAACAGCTGGTATAAAACAGCAATCCTCTTGTAACTGATATGCGGGAAGACCCATTATTCTCTTCAGGAGTCCGACGTCATCATGAGACCATATGGGCACAGAAAGGATGCGTGCTTGATTGAGACGTGAAATGAAGTAAATCTGTCTAGCTTGGCAATGCTGTACTGGCTCGAGACATTGGAAATATCCCTCCATTCTGTTTTTAAACAACTTGGCGTTGAAAACAATAATTCTTCACATACATTATGGTCAGATGCCTCACAAATACAGCAAAGGCATAACATACAGGGACAACAACATTTCTGAGTCGATGACAGTGCTAAGCACCAATAAACGCACATAGTACATAACATAAGTCTAGATTGATTTATCCATTAGTAAAGCATGTCACAATTTCATTCTATTTTAAAAATAGATATTAATAAATGAAAGCTCACTAACCAAACAGTAAAAGCACTTACATTAGTTAGGAGAGTCATTATTTTGTAACTGAATCAGGAAGAGACTTGAATACTTTTAGGAAGGTGTCTTTAGCTTCTTGAGAGTCAGTAATCATAAATCTTCTGTCATTGTGACTAAAAGATAAAGTATTAGGGTAACGCATGCAAAACTTTATCCCTCTTTTTATCAGATCTGCACAGTATGGTGATAATTTTTGTCTGTTCATTTTTATTTGTGGAGGTAAATCTTGTGAAAAGGTCAACATATGCTTATTCCAGACAAGATGTTTTTTGCTTTTGGCTGCTTCTAAAATACATTGAGTGTCTTGAAAGTTAAGTAATCTTGTGTAAATAATCTGAGGTGAAGTGGTATCTTGTCTGGCATGCAGGGCTCTATGCGCTCTTTCTACAATTAAGGTTTTTGAAGTTGTCTCACAAGTAAGCAGTGCTTCAAATATTTGTTTAGTCACTGATATTAGGTTTTGATTTTCATAAGACTCTGGTAATCCTCTAATTATTATATTATTTCTGTGGCTCCTTGCCTCTAAGTCCAGTAATTTAGCTTGAATTTCTGCAATGAGAGTATCTTTGGATTTTAAATCTCTTTCAATTGAATCTGCTCTTATTTCTATAGCTATATTTTTGCTTTCAAGTATGTCCATTCTTTCATTTATCTGTTTTAATGTTTTACCAAACTCAGTGAATTGTTCAGAAAAACTCTGTATAGCACTTTGAATGGGTTGTAGTGCCATCTTCAAATCATCTAAATGAAAGTTAGAGTCATTTTTATCTTTAGTACTTACTTTAATGTTCTCAGAAGATTGTTTGGTGGTTCTTAATCTTTTAGACCCAGTGTCTTTCTCTGGAGAGAGCAAAGAAGAGAATTTGGCCTTGGTTGTCTGCGTCTCCATTGTGTCATCGTTGCCAGCCATGCCCAGGATGGAGGTGTGAAAACAGGATAACTGACTCAGAGATGAGCTTCCAAAGTGCACGTGACCAAAGACTGATTAAGCCCAAAATGTTCTGAGGTAAAATAATCCAAAAGTTGAACTCTTCCCAAAAATAAATAATCTTAATACGAAGGAATAGTCTCAGAGATAATTTCTGTAGAAAAACTGTGGAAAAAATTCACTTAAAAGTTGCAAAAAATAGCTGGTAGTTACATAGCAGTGAGGAGCACAGTGAATAGGGAGTAGTCTAGCCGGCAGCCATCTTAGAATCATATCATCATCATCATCTTCTTTCGGCTATTCCCGTTAGGGGTCACCACAGTGGATCATCAGTTTCCATTTCTTCCTGTCCTCTGCATCTTGCTCTGTCACACCAACCGCCTCTATGTCCTCTCTCACCACATCCATAAACCTTATTTTAGGCCTTCCTCTTTTCCTGTTACCTGGTAGCTTCATCCTTAGCACCTTTTTCCCAATATACTCAGCATCCCTCCTCAGCACATGTCCAAACCAATGTAATCTTGCCTCTCTGGCTTTGTCTCCAAACCTTCCAACCTGGGCTGACCCTATAATATACTTATTCCCAATCCCGTCCACCCTCTTCATACCCAGTGCAAATCTTAACATCTTTAACTCTGCCACATCGAGCTCTAACTCCTGCCTTTTTGTCAATGCCACTGTCTCCAACCCATATAACATAGCTGGTCTAACTACCCTCTTGTAGACCTTCCCTTTCACTCTTACTGGTACTCGTCTGTCACAAATCACTCCTGGCACTCTTCTCCACCCACTCCATCCTGCCTGTACTCTCTTCTTCACGTCTCTTCCACACTCACCATTACTCTGAACTACTGATCCCAAGTATTTAAACTCATCCACCTTTACCACATCTACTCCTTGCATCCTCACCATTCCTCTATCCTCCCTCTCATTCACACACATATATTCTGTCTTAGTCCTGCTGACCTTCATTCCTCTTCAATCTAGAGCATATCTCCATCCCTCCAGGGTGTCCTTCACCTGTTCTCTAGTCTCACTACAGATCACAATGTCATCTGCAAAAATACAGTCATAAAATATGATTCCAGTTAGCACTATTGTTCAGATCTCCAACATATTCCTTTCCTAGAAGGAATGGTTTTAGTAATTTTATCTGGGGTTAGAAATGCTCTATGCAAATATCTACAATTAAAGATTTTCCAGCAATGTGAACTAGATGTAAATTTCACTGATTTTTTTTCAGTTAATTCTAATGAATGCCCTTTAGATATGTACTGCCAATAGGATGTTTTAGGTATTGTTTTGTAAGTTATTAATTCATTATATAGATTTGAAATACTATTTCTCATGTTATGATCTTTGTATATAGTATCATACAAGCAATTTATAAATGTTGGTATATTATTAAAGAAAAAATATTAATTATTCTACAAAAATCTTGGGAGTACATTAATATACTTTGTAAAGCCAACCAGTCCTGACATGGAATTGCATAAGTAGCCATTATCAATTGCTTGTCTAGAACTTTAAGTTCTCTAATGCATTGCTGCCAAAAAAAAATTTTCTTCTGTTCCCAGGAAGTAATTATTTCTCTGTATATTTTGTGAGGATAATGTTTTGTTATGGTAAATGGAATTAAAAGATCAAACCAAAGTTTTAAATCCATATTACAGTTAATGAATTTCCTGAATGAGTTAAAGTAGTAATTAATCAAGTACGATTTGATTGGTTTTGTTATATTGTACTGCATATTGATGTTTAGTAGGTACCAGGGTATGTTGACTTTATTCATTATTGAAATTTTTTTTATTAAAGTAGAATCATTTGTTAATATAACTGTGTGTAAATCTTTCCAACTGGCAAAATAGTTAGGATTTATCCATTCCATAACACTTTTGAGTATAGATGCCTTTATATATGATTCGATATCTGGAAAATGTAGTCCTCCTTTTTCCCATGGTCTAATATAATAATTAATGCTACTCTCTTTCTTTTAGGAAACCAAAGAAATGTTAATAAACTAGTGTTTAACTCTTTAAGTGTATGCCACTCGGGGAATAACTAAATTGTTAATGCTACATACAAAATTGTGTGCAGTACTACCATTTTTATTAACTGTAGTCTATCTTCAAAAGTCACTAATAGTTTATTCCATTTTTCGATTGTGGTTTTGATTATATTATTTGATTATATTAATGGTGTTATTATAATTTGTTAATATTAACCCATTTAGAACTTTACATAAAACAATTCCTAAACATTTTAAAGTAGATATTCTTTTCCATACGACATGGTTCTCTTTGTTGTATTTCTTTCTTCTTGTTTAAGAATAAAAATTTAGATTTGGCTCTATTGAAATGAAGACCTGAAGTCATATAATATTTCTCAGTTAATATATCTAGTTCCTCTAAAGTTTCTTTGGAATTATGTAATGCTAATAGTATATCATCTGCAAATAGCATTATTTTGGAGTTATACTGGTTATATACATCTACTCGTCTTTTTTTTTCTCATTATTATGGACTGAAATTGCAAGAATTTTAATAGCTAAAGCAAATAGAATAGGTGACAGAGGACATCCTTGTTTAGTACTTTTTGTTATAGAAATTGATTTTGAGGTGGAAGGTCCTAATTTGATATAAGCTAAATTATTTTTATATATATTCTTTAATAAATGAACAAATGGAGGGTTCAAATATTAATAACATTTTAAATAATTAATCATACATTTTTCTGAAGGATACGAAGTCTGAAACAAGTGTATATCATTATTTAGTGACTTCAGTCCTCAAGCCATCACAGTGATTTGCCACAAAATCACACATTTTATGAGGAACAGATCAAAAATATGAGGTAAAAATCTGGACAATCTGCAAAAATCTGTACAGTTGAGAGGTGTGGGCTCCACTGAAAAGTGGCTACTAGCCTTGTGGGACAGGCCTGGTCACGAACAGATAAATAAAAGAAATAATTGAAATAAATAAATAATAATATAAATAATTGATAGGGTGATATTCATGTTAAGGTATGGCTGATTACAGAGAGTACATGAGTGGGGAGAAAAAGTAATGTCTTCATAGTGTTTAATTAAAAAAGGGGAGAGGAAGGCAGGACTGTGGTGGCATGGTACAGAGGTGGAGGATGCATTGAGTGGTAGGAGGTGTAGTTTGGTCAAGATGATGTAATTTGAGATAATGAATTGGGGAGGATGAAAGATTCTAATGATGCTGTAATGTTAATGTGAAGTGACAAAGTTGAAAGAAGTGATTAGAGGGTGGAGATATTGGGTCTGTCGATACAGAAGTTGAATATGAGGGTCTATATCATGCCATCAAAACATCAAAAGAGCAAACGCTCTTACACGGGCACAGAATAACCGAAGCTTCTAAACCTCGAATGGCTAGAACAGCGATTTTTTTCTCAGGGAAAAAATCAGTGGGCCATTGTCGGGACTTTGACATTTCCTCCACTGTACTGTGATCTCAGCATTGGTATATTTAAGTAGGTTTGTGTGGGTGGCACAGCCCCCCACATTGGGGGCTGTGGGGGTGATGCCTCCCACTTTATTTGTGCATAGATTTGTTTTTTTTTTTTTGTTTTTTTTTTGTTGGCCCAGCAATTTTTTTGGAGGTTTAGGAGTTTCCATGATTCTGTGTCGATGTAAGAACATTCGCTCTTTCGACATTTCTTTGTCATTATAGATGTGAATATGAGAAGCAAACCATTGGTAAGATGGGAGAGTAAATTTTGTTGTGGTGTGACTGCTCGATAAAAGATGATTTATTTCAGAATGTAAGTTACCAGCTATGAATTTGGGTGGTAGGTATTATAGAAAAATAAGAGTTGTGACAAGATAGTTGTTTAGATTTTTTGTGCCACATTTGAAAACCATCTTGGTGGGTGAGGATTTACATTAAGGGGATAGAACATGATGAAGCTGTTTAAGTTACTGCTATGCTCAAGAACTCAGATCTTACAACAGAAAATATTATCACCATACTGAATTGAATTCCTTGGTATATATATATATATATATATATATATATATATATATATATATATATATATATATATATATATTTGTTTTGAGGTGAAAATAATGGGTTGCCATGATTTCCCAAGTGACCCCTTCAGTTATCATTTTTTTTTTCCAAATTTTTTTCCATCAAGGTTGTTACTGACATCATCATGTGCAGGGGCTTACATGATGATGCCAACTTTGTTTGGTAGACTGACAGCTAGTAAGAATTTGGTTGAGGGCTCTGTATTTGTTTGTTTACTTCAACATACATTGATTTGAACATTGAGCAAGACTCAAGAGTAGAATTTAGTTTGAATTTAGATAGCAGGGATGGGTGGGCAGCATAGCAGCACACAGTGACCTTGACTAGCAAGCGGAGCAGACAAGTGGACATGGCTGGCTGACTCAAGACTCAAGAAGCTGTTTTAATATTTAAGTTAACAAGTCCAACTGTCTGATTCACAAGCCAAGCCAAGAAGAAGGAAAAATAGCCAAGTAGCCAGGATGAGTAGTAGATGTCTAGCAAATGCAGTAAGCAAACAGTCTATCATGAAGGGTTTCTTTTGCATATTAATCCATGTTTTTTCTTTGTTTGTTAGACTATCTTCTTTCTATACTAAATTATGACTTTAATATATGAAGCAGAACAGCTGAGTTGGGTATTCAGAAACTTGTTTGTAGAGATGTGTTGCATTAGGACTAGAAGACATGTATACTTGAGTATAGCTTTTCTAAACTATCCAGATTTTCACAGAATGTCCACAGTTATGAGTCATGTTTTTGGTCTGTTTCTCATAAAAGTGTAGTTTTCTGGCAAATCACTGGCAGATCTTTGAGGACTGTCTGAAGTCAGAAAATAATGGCAGCAGATATAACATTCAGACTTCATCTTTCAGCAAATGCATGCTATGCAATATCTGTTATTCCATCAAGTATTACTGTTTTTGTGCCTTTGTTTTGTCCTCCCATTATTTCTGGCTTTGTCCAGATTTCTTGCTCTAAGAGATTAAGAGGTATGCCTCCCTGTGCTCCTAAGTTGGATTAAGTTTTATTTTAGTTTTGCACAAGTTCAAAGTTTGATACAAATTCAAATATTACTATAATAAAACACTGTTTTTTTCTGTTTATTTTGTGTATCTTGTCTGTTCTTCAGTTTGAGTTTAAAAGTTGGTATCCCATAATTCCATTGGAATGGGTGAAGTTATATAATTATGTATGCAATGTTATGTTAATCAGCATACAGATGTTTGATCAGTTGTACCTATTTTTCATGGGAGTATGTCCAGATTTTTTATGATTCCAGGTTGAGAGGTGTGATCATCACTTTAGTTAAAATGGGTAATGTGGCAGTAAATGATTTGCAATATGACAGCACCTGCACTGCTTTCTTGCAATTGGTGCAGTTGCTATTATCTCAACTGATTCCAGGAGTGCAGGATGAGGGTCAACAGTCACCCCTTTTTTTCTTAGATGAGGTTTTGATTTCAATAGAGAGAAAGTATGTGTCTGTCAGAATGGAAGGGCTGAAGATAAGAATCTTGTTGGAGAAAAAAAACAGAAAGAAATATTTGAGGGAAGGTATGAGAAATCTGGTGTGTGGTTTGCACACAACAATTCATTTAATACATGTATATTACCAATAAATTCATATTACATGCAGAAAATAAAGACTATATGATTGCTAAAGCAATTTAGTTTGTCTAAACTGTAATAAATAGCAGCAGTGAACTGAATCTCAACAAAAAACAAGATACTTGCTCATGTATGTACTCAGCAAGCATGCAATGACTTATTCAGAGCAAAAGGAGATCCACATATGAGTGACCAAATGCAAGATGCAACATAGCTGTTCTACAGACGATTGGTATACAAAGGCAAATTGTTAAGTTGCAAAGTCCATGTCCAGCACCTTACTGAGACTGAGATGTTATTTTTAATATAATTCAGTTTACATATCCGCAATGCAACTTAAACTACTTTTATAACTTAGTTTATGACTCAGTCAATCTAGGCAATTACATGAAGCACACCAAAGTTTGCAAGTAATTAAAACTGAGAACATTACATTTCATCAGCACTGAGAGCAACAATACTGTATAGCAAGCTAGTCTTATATAGCTATGTGTCTAGGGAGCTTGTAACATGGGGAAACATTTATAAACCAGAGAATTGCAGAGAGGAGAATAACGATAACCATAACTATCAACCAATCGGGGACAAATCACAACAAAATCTGGGACAAATCCAGAAGTAATCAGGGACACTTTAACTTTACCAATAACTTGAGATGTAGACAGAATAAGAGAGCATGAATTAATGCACATTTTTTTAAGTTAAGAAGTCAGTAACTAATAATTGTCATTCTTGTTTCATTAGCTTTTCACCAAAAGTCATCAAATTTAGGAGGGATTAAGAGAGAGAGAGCTAAAATTTGAGTGAAAACAAGGGATGTCCCTGAACATCAGGGACAGCTGAGGGTATGACTGTAACTGCATGCAATAAATACACAGGTGAAGCTAAAGCATTTAGTGAGAATGATTGTGCAACAGTAAATGAAAATAAAGCTGAAGGGTAATTCAACTGCATTTTACTTGCTAATGAATAGTGTTATAAGAAAAAATAACAAATACTAAAATAATACCCTGAAAAGTGATACTAAGCTGCATGGTACAGCAGCTGGTCACAACAAAAACAGAAAACAACAGTAGAATATGGTATTGTGAGATACTACTTAGTAATCTCTGGCAGCAAGTCAACAATATATTGTGATGGTTGTCAAAGATTTATTTTATTTATTTGCTTTGTTTACCAGGAAAGAATGACTGGGTAATACCTGTTTTCAGTGAAGGCCCGGAGAGAAAAGCTTCATTTGCTTACATTGCATTATGCTAAGTTCCAGTTAAACACAGAATATACATCTCTATTTACATTTATACACAAACAGTAGTTACATTTATACATTCTAAGATTTTCCAGAGATGAAAGTTACTAAAGCAACAGCCCACATGTAACTTAAAGGATTGTACAGGCAACAGTTATCAAAACTGTTCCCCACTACTCATCACTCATTAGACCCATTATAGAGTACAATGCCCCTTTTGGTATGTACTTCAGAAGACATCTACAACAACTGGAAAGGCCGCAGAAATACCTCACAAAGAGTATTACTGACTTCAAACAGATGCCCTACGCAGACCGTCTCAAAAAACTCCAGCTTTACTCCGTCGCATATCGGCTACTCAGAGATGATCTCTGCCTAATATACAAAGCTATGTCAAACCCAGAGCTGTTGGACATGCTCCACTTAAAGAAATCCCAATCCCCTCCGAGCTACATGCTCTAGGGACCTAAACCTTGTCACCATAATAAAAAGAACATGCCGGAAGGATAGATTCCTGTCCCAGCGACTTCCCATACTCTGGAATAAACTACCTATCTATATCAAACAAAGCTCCTCATTAGCATTCTTCAAGAAAAATCTTAATGATTGGATGGGAAATAGGAAATTCACCCCGGGGATCACCTCTGTGGCTCTGCTCGACAGTTTCACAGGAAAATAATTTTCTTGGGTGGCAATAGCCAGGGTATCTTTTTGGCTGGGCTTGTATAGGCCCCAGGGCCAATAGCTTAGTACCTACCTATGAACCTATGAACCTATGTATAAAAATTATTTTGTTATTTCAGTGAGAGTTTGAGAGTGTTCTGTTTAAGGAGAGTATTTGGAGAGTACTCTATGGTGAACACAAAGTTTTAACTTTGTGATGAGCATTTGACAAATGTGCCTTTATTACACAGTGGAAATCTAGTCACTGGAATTCCCTCCTGGAATCATGGCCAGAACTGCAAATTTGTACCCAAGCTATTCTTGGGAGGTCAGCGTGCACCAGTACGACTGGAACTTGACAAACCTGACTTTATGTAGGCTCCATTAAGCTAAATTGTTTTCTGTTCTCTGGCTCCAGTATTTACAAGACTCTTGCAAGGACACTTTCTACCTTGAGCAATCAACTTCAAACCCAGCCACGAACCCCCTCCATGCCCTGGCCAATTACATCTCTTGTTATGTAGCACCTAGAGTTAAACACTAGTCTATGTGCGGCTTAGGACTGGGCTCTGAGGGAAATTGCTGACTAGACTTCATTGCTTAGAGTCTGTGCTACTATGTAACTGGTATAATAACTCATTGCTAAATAAGCAACAACACTTCTGCTTTACTTTTAAAGACTAGTTAGATGTCCTATATTTTCTTGTAATGGTGGGTAGAGGCACAAGCAAAATATCTGTATAAAATAAACTGCCTACCTTGCCAAACCCATGAACTGACTAATTGTTTGTGGAAATCGTCTCACATCTTGTCCTGGGCTAACCTACCCTCTGGGAGTGGCTAGCTATCTCCTCCCCCACCCATCTCATGGGAGCCTACCTGCCATATTTGAAATTCAGTTGCAGGTCATTGCATCTCAGGTGCTTGTGTCCCCTAAGAGTAAGCATTGATTTATTTTATCATAGTTTTTTGCAACTATATCATGCTATTGTGGCATAATATCATGCTGTTATTGCATAATATGTTACTGGGTAGTCTCTGCAAGCTCATGTAAACTATTTGAGTGTTTTTTATCGACTACAGATTATGCAATAGCTTGTTTAGCTAGTTAGTGTCTTATTTGTGGTAACACTAGTCTCTGCAAGCTCATTTAAGCTATTTAATGTGTTTATCTATTACAGCCTAATACAAAAGCTTGACTTGCTAGCTAGTTAGTGTCTTACTTGTGGAAATGCATGTGAACAGTGACTATCACAAATCAGCATCAAACTGTTTATTGTGTTATAGCTCACACACACATGTTCAGATACTTTAACACATCAGCGTTATACTGATTTATTGTGTTATAGTGCAACCCCAGAGTGTAATAATTAGCCATGTTACTTATTTCAATAGGCTATTTTCATTTTTCAATACAACTGCAGTTCTAGTGCACTCAGTATTTAGCACCATTTTACATAACAAAGGATGGCTAGGCTCTGTAATTGCTACTGCTACTATATACAGCTTTGTATATCTCATGATGTGAAGGTATTGGGAAAGCAAATCATGGGCATTCTATTGAGTACATCTGGGTGGTTACTTGATACAGCTACATGCATTTTATTGTTGTTGATACCTTTCCGTTAGAATCTTTAAATTGTTAATGACTAATGATACTTAGTTAGTGCCCACATACCTGAGATGGTATTTTTATGTATGTATCTTGGCATTTGTTAAGTTTTAGGGCAAAAAAAGTGTGCATTCCACTGTTTTGTTCTAAATTATAGATAAGCATATTTATCAGTTGTACGATTGAGGCTAGAGTTTACTGCAAAATATTATCTCTTTATTTAATCTTTGTTTGTAATCCCACATTCATACCCATTTCCTCTATCCTCTTTTTATTCCACAGTGCATCTCTAACCACTGGAATTCCCCCTGAAATCACAGCCAGAACTGCATATCTGTACCTAAGCTATCTACTCCTGTGAGGTTAGCATGCAACAGTATGACCGGAACTTGACAAACCTGACTTTATATAGGTTCCATTAAGCTAAATTGTTTTCTGTTCTCTGGCTCCAATATTTACAACACTCTTGTAAGGGCACTTGCTACCCCAGCCACAAACCCCTACATCCCCTGGCCAATTACATCTCCAGTAGCACCTAGAGTTAAACACTAAAATCAGTGTGCAGCTTAAGACTGGGCCTTGTGGGAAATTGCTGACTAGAACTCATTGCTTAGAGTCTGTGCTACTACATAACTGGTATAAGAACTCATTGCTAACTAAGCAACAAAACTTCTGCTTTACTTTTAAAGACTAGTTAGATGTCCTATATTTTCTTGTAATGGTGGGTAGAGGCACAAGCAAAATATCTGTATAAAACAGCCTGTCTTGCCAAACCCATGAACTGACTGATTGTAGAAATCGGCTCACATCTCATCCTGGGCTGACCCTGTTCATTCGCCCTCATCTCACTTGGGCTTACTCCACTCCCTTACCTGACCCCCATTCCCACCCAACCCCACTTTCATTTCCTCAGCCTATCCACTTCTTTCTTCTCTGTCTTAGGTCCTCCCTTCCCTCTCCCCACCCCGACACTCAATACACACATCCATATTCATTCAAACTCACTCTACCCCTCCCTTCCCCACCCTCCATTTCAGTCTCCCAATGTATCTAGCAACCATGCATCCCTACTACTCCTTAACAGCCTATACCCTCCTACTTTACTTTCTCTACTCCACCTATAACTCCATCTCTCTCCATGATTACCACATCAGGCACAACCACTCCCCAACTCTTCCAGTGTCCACCCACTGCTCTCATTCCCACACTTACACTGCCATTAGCCCACAACTGTATAATAACTCAACCTCTCTCTCCTTACTCCTTCAAACACATTCAGACAAAAACAACATAACCCCCATACCACAAGATATGCTAAGTTAATAAACAAGCTAAGAAACCTTCTATTACATTCCTTAACACAAATTAAACTCCTAGCTGACATCCATCCTAACCCAGGTCCAAATAATAACTTATCACCCTACCAACACACCTCCCTCCAAGCCCTCCCAGCAACACCTGCCCAATCTAATTTGCACTCCCTTTCCTTCCCCATCTCCCTAAAACCTCTACACTGACCTTCTTTTTACCAATTTCAATCTTTGCAGCCTCATAAATAAAACTACTGAATTCCATGCAGCCCTAGCCACCTACTCACCTGACATAGCCATGATAACTGAAACCTGGTTACAGGCAAACATTAAAGATAATGAAGTCACCACATCTGGTTATAACATCATTAGGCAAGATAGGTTAAACTAAATAGGTGTTGGAATTGCCATCATGTTTAAAGACACCTTCAAACTTGAACAACTTAACTGTACCTACCCAGACCTACCCAACTCCGAAATCTTAAGAACTCACCGCAAAATCAACCCCAACAAAAAGATAATAAGCATTCCTACCTATCTCCCTCCAGGCAATAATCTTCCCACCATCGAAACTCTATTATCCTGGGAATCTACCAATTTCAGCCAAGAAACTATAGTTCTTGGTGACTTCACTCCAGATTGGCACTCCTGCTCATCTAGCACCCCCTCTAACTTCATAAACTTGTTCAATTTCATTCAAATTATTACATGCCCAACTCACACAGACAAGCATTTCAATAAGCAGTCAACACTGGATTGGATTTTGACTAACAGACCCAACCTACACTACCTAGCTGGATGTCTGCCAGACTCCCTTAGTGACCACTCACCAACCATTCTTTACAGAAAACAAAATCATACTCAAAGCAACATCTCCTACAAAGACATCCATAGTACAAAACATTTCTCCCCCACCACCTTTAACCTATTACTTCAACAAAGTGATTGGACACCACTTAAACACCTCCAACTAGGCCTGGCTGTCCAGTATTTTAATACCACCTACTTTACCATACTTGATAGTCTTGCTCCAGGTCTATATTAGAAGACTGAAAGTTTAAAATTGCAAATGCTCTAAAGAGTGAAAATGCCAGACTTCAAAGTGCTTTTTTTGAGAGCAGAGTACAGTGAAGATCAAAATGTTTGCCCTTTCCTCACTGTAGTGTGATCTTGGAGTTGAATTTTTTTTAGCGGGGGGTGTGGGGGCCACAGCACCTCACAATAATGATTTAGCGGTCCGGCATTTTCACTCTTTAGAGGGTTCGTGATTTTAAATTTTCATTCTTCTAATATAGACCCTCTTGCTCCCACTAGAAAGGTATGCCAAAGAGCCAAGCAACTTCCTTGGGTATCAAATGACACCAAACTTCTACTTAAACGTAGAGATAGAGCATGATCAACTTACCAATCTACCAAAATACATCCAACTTATTAGCATATAAACAGCTTTGGAATTTATTTTAGAAATAAATCAAAAAGCACAAACAGACCTACTTCCAAACTAGTCAATATAAACACCTAAACAACCCCCAGAAATTCTGGCAGAGTATTAACTCCCTCCTTAGCCCCGGTCTCACTCCAACCCCTGCCCCTATGTCTTCCAATAACACTGACCCTATATCCACTCAATTTAATTCCCAATTTATTAAGTCCATAACCACCCTACTGGGCACCCAGATCATCCAGCCACTTAACCTTCCCACTCCTATAAAGACAAAATTATCAATTTCAACAACTGGCTAAGCTTCTGGTGTCATTCAAAGGGGATCCAGTGTCTATCAGCCTGGGATGACATGCTCGACAAGCTACATTGCTTCGCAAGAGACGGCTTGCACCTGTCACTCCATGGCTTTCGAATACTGGTCAAGGCTCTTGCTGCCCCCATAGTGCCTTTTATAGGCAAAGCTCAAAATTCAAACCCACCACTATAAACAGCACAAGTAAAAAAATGAGGGTTATGCTACTCAATGCCAGGAGTATAAATCTCAAAATGCATGCGCTCGAAGCACTCCTAAGTATGGAGAATGTTGACATCTGTGCAGTAACTGAAACCTGGTTCAAGGCTCCAGAGAGCACTCCAGCACTACTAGGCTACAACTCATACCACACATGTTGGCCACAGAACATGGACCGAAGCACAAAAGGAGGGGGTGTATCCATATTCATCAAGGATACTCACACCTCTAGGTGAGTGGTGCAGTATGATACCTCTGAGATCATCCATGTGCAACTAACATCGGGCAATTCTGCAATGCAAATTGTGGCCTGCTACAGATCACACTACATGACCCAGGACCACCACTCTGCCTTTCTGGAGACACTGGAAAACATGAAAGTCCTACCGAACACCCTGATATTGGGCAATTTGAATGACCCTACCATTAACTGGGAAAACTACTTGAGTACAAACTCCCAGGTTCAGCGCTTCATGGAATTTATCACCTCAAATGCCCTGGATCAGCTGGTAAACTCCCCTACCAGAGGTCACAACATATTGGACCTGGTCATCACTAACATTGGCGACAGGTGTTCCGTACCGGAGGTCAACCTGTCACTGGTTAGATCAGACAATAAACTAATCACCCTGGATGTCAACACCCCACCACCACCCCCAACCAAAGAAACCACAGTGAAAAACTTTTCTAAAGCAGAGGTGGTAAGTTTCCCAGCCCCCACGCTAAAGGATAACACTGCCCAAGATGCAGTATCCTTTACAATTGCACTCTATGAGCACCTACAAGAATGCATGGATCATGCCATCCCTAGCAAAACCAAGATTCACTCCCCTAAGAGAAGGAAACCAGTCTGGTGGACCCCTGCCATAAACAGGTTATACAACAGAAAGAGGAAACTAATTCAGAAAAAAATCAAATCCCAAGAAGGAAAAACATGCCTGATCAGTATAAGTAAGAAACTAAGGTCCCTCATAAAATCATCCAAGGCTAACTTTGAAAGAAAAATAGCCAAGGATTCGAAAGATAACCACAAAGCCTTCTTTAGCTATGTCAAGAATCTCAGTGGCAACTCACAGATATACTCTGAGCTAGTGCAAAATAGCACAAAATATACTGAACCTACTGATATTGCCAACATCCTGACAGACAGATTCAGTGCAAACTTCACCTCACCTTCAAAAGGGCCCACAGCAAAACCAGAAAAGTGTAGTGTCCTGGAAATCACAGAAGCACAGGTGAAAACAGCCCTTTCAAAAGCCAAAAACACAGCATCAATGGGGCCAGATGGTGTCCCAGGCTATGTCTTGCATGAACTGCAGAACGAACTAACCCCCCACCTAAACACACTGTTCAACCTCAGCCTCTCCACAGGCTATGTGCTCATAGAATGGTGCACAGCAACGGTTATTCTGCTCCACAAAGAAGGGGCCACAACTGACCCTGGTAACTATCGCCCCATAAGCCTGACTAGCCTGGTCTGCAAGGCTAAGGAGTGCATCATCATGGAACTCATTAACAAAGACATTGGGAACCTCCAAACACTTGACCTGACCCAGTTCAGCTTTGTTAAGGGCAGATCATGCCTACTAAACCTGGTTGACTTCTTTGAGACAGTCACCAAGACCATATATGAGGGAAAGGTGGTTCACACAGCCTACCTTGATTTCGCCAAGGTGTTCAACACCATTCCTCACTTGGATATTATAGAAAAACTCACCAGCCTGAACATAAACCCCTACGTCACAAGATGGGTTGCCAACTGACCTACAGACAGAACTCACACGGTAAGAATAGTGGGCTCCAGGTCCAACTCTATACCAGTCACAAGTGATGTCCCACAAGACACGGTTCTGGGCCCCTACTGTTCGGCATATATTTCTCAGAAGTACAGGTAAACATAGGACTATGGCTAACCAAGTTCACCGATGACTGCAAGCTGGTAGCCATAATTGACTCTCCGGCTGACACGGACATCCTTCAAAAAGACCTTACTGAGACAGACACCTGGTGTCAAAGTCATGGCCTCAAGCTAAATGCCAAAAAATGCATAGTGATTCCATTTGGGAAAAACAAAACACCCACGAATTACACATAGGCGGCAGCCCCCTTAATACAGCAGAGGTAATAAGAGATCTGGGGACCCAGGTAGATAGTAATCTCTGCCTTTGACAATCATATCGCCAATGTAGTTAGGAAATCCTTCTATGTGGCCCATCTAATTACTAAGGGGTTCACATCTAGAAATAAAGAGGTTATAGTGCCCCTCTACTCGTCACTCATCAGACCCATCATAGAGTACAATACCCCATTTGGGATGTACCTCACAAGACACTTCCAACAGCTGGAAAGACCACAAAAGCACCTGACCAAGAGGATTACTGGCCTCAAACATATGTCCTATGCAGCCCAACTGAAAAAACTCCGGCTGTACTCAGTGGCATATCGCTTACTCAGAGGTGATCTCTGCCTGAATTACAAAGCCATGTCCAACTCAGAATTGATGGACATTCTCCACCTAAAGAAATCCAAGTCACTGCGAGCCATGCGCTCTAGTGAGCTAAACCTCACCACAACAATAAATAGAACATGCTGAAGGGATAGATTCCTGTCACAGAGACTCCCCATGCTTTGGAACAAAATTCTTAACTACATTAGGCAGAACCCCTCACTAACACTCTTCAAGAGAAGCCTTGATGAGTGGATAAGTAACAGAAAATACACCCCTGGGATCACTTCATTGGCTCTGCTTGACAGAGGCTCAGTTAATTAATCAATGGGGCAGCGAAAGCTGACACACTCTGGCTAGGCTTAAAAATGCCTTCTGGCAGATAGCCTAGTACCTACCTATGAACCTACCCTAGACAGCTCCCAACCCCCTCACTTTTAATACTACTCACACCAACTACATAAAAAACTCCTAACCAAGCTATAACCCTGCTGTCTTGCTGCTGAACAACTCCGTAATGACTTTCTAAAGATTGCTGCACCTTCTATCACATACCCAATATCCATCTTGATCAATTGTTCCATTACAGAACAATACATCCCTCTTCTATGGAAAATATCCCACATCATTCCCCTCCACAAAGGTGGACCCTCCAGGGAACTAACAAATTACTGACCTATGGTCATCCTCTCCCCCTCACAAAAATATTAGAAAAATGCATCCACAACCAGCTCCTTCACCACCTCCTTAGTCCCAAGCTGCTATCTAACTCTCAGCATGGCTTTTGACCTAAACATAGTACTAGCACAGCACTAATATCTTTTACCAACACCCTTAATCATCTCTTTAATGATGGTCAATCTGTCTCTTCCATCTTTCTTGATATGTCCAAAGCCTTTAACACTGTTTCTCACTAATTACTTTTAGACAAACTTGCATCCTATGGCCTTACTACTGCATCCCTAACCTGGTTCCATAGTTATCTTTCCCATTGCCAGCAAGTAACCAAATGGGCAAACAGCATCGCCCCCCTACTCCCCATATCAGTAGGTGTACCCCAAGGTTCTATTCTGGGTCCCCTTCTCTTTACCATATTTTCTAACAACCTTAGCTCAGCAACTGAAGTAGCACACATAGTCCACTACACTGATGACTCCACACCTATATGCTCATCACCCTCACCACAAAAACTTCAAATGAGAATGCAGTCCTCCTTTCAGGACTTAGAAAAAATACCCATCAGAACATGAACTCATAATTAACGTAAACAAACTAAGATTATAGTCTTCAGAAGGAAAATACCCAAACCATGTCAGTCCCCTCTCACAATCCTCTCCTCCAGCAGAACCAAAAATTGAACCAACTAGCCAGAGAAAACTTCTAGGTGTCATAATTGATAAGAATCTAAAATTTGACAAGCATATTTCCCTGACTAACAAGAAAGTTCATGCCAAATTTGGCACCCTCTATAGGGCTAAACCATGCCTTACTCAAAGTGTCAGACTAGCCACTGCTCAGTCACACCTATTTTCCACCCTTCTTTCTGGTTCTCACATATTCACAAACCTTCGTAAAACTGAGCTCAATAACCTAGAATCCGGCTAAAACAAAATGACCAAGTTTGCCACCAATCAGCCATATAAGACTCACCACTGCTCTGTCCTCTCCCAACTCAGATGGATAGAACTCCCTAATCTTTTATCCCTCAAACAAATGACCATGGTCTACAAAATAATCAACCCAGCAGCTGCCCTGCTCTCTCTAACCTTGTCCAACCTAGTACAAATACCAATCCCTCAAATCCTCCAACAAGCTAATGCTAAAGGTAGCCCACTCCCACATCTACCATGGCAACTCCCTTTAATCCCACAAAATTGCCAAATTATGGAATACCACTCTACAGCCCATCACACAAAATCCTCACCACCAAAAATTCAAACAACTCTTAAAGAACTACCTAGCTAAACACTGGATTTGTTTGTGCCATTCACCAGGCTGATTTTTCCTACCTACTTTACCTTACTTTATCCTCTACCGTAACCTTCTACTATACTCGCTCCATCTCTCTGCAATCTCTGTAGTCTCATACTGTGCATACAGCTGGAATAGTAAGTAACTCTCTGTCAATATTTAACTGACAATATATATAATGCTGTCTCTGAATTTATATTGTGCACACTGTCTTTGTAATGTTGTATCTCTTTGCAAGCTTAACAATGGCTTATACTTTCACTTGAGATACTGTGTACTGTTTACATAATTGTTTGTATGTTCTAACTGGGTTCAGGTGCCTAGCCAGTGAGACATTTTCCTGTGGTACATTTGACTGGGGAAACATGGCTGAAGTGACATTCAGCTGCAGAGAAATATGGCTGTTTATAAATTTCCTGTGGGCAAAGAGAAGTACACCCTGCCATGCTCACAGCTTTAATAACCAAATGAATGGTGGCCGAAGAAGCAATGAGTGTTGTGTTCAGTGTACAGTGCATACTTATGTAAGTACAACATGTAGAAGTGTGCTATAGCATGGAGGAAATCCTGCAGGCTACTGTAGTCACATTTATGCTCCAGTATGTGTTTTAGGTAATGTTCCTTAGACACTGTGAAGGGAGTAGTGGTACACACTCCAATTATAAAGGCACTGCCCATTGTGCACTGCATTTTTATTGCCACTGACATGCCCTCTGACCAGCTTGCTGCTGATGCCTGCCATATTGCCTGCTGTCTCATATTCCCTTGGGGACTATGGACATTGTTTTCCCCCTATGCATTTGGTTACTGAAGTTGTGGGCATGGCAGCGTATGCTTCTGTTTGCCCATAGGGAATTTGTAAACAGCCATATGTCTTTGCAGCTGAATGCTACTTCAGGCATGTGTCCCCAGTCAAATGTACCACAGGGAAATGTCTTGCTGCCTAGGTGCCTGAACCCGATTATAAGAGTAATATTTAAAATCTGTCCCTATTTTTTGGGCCCTTGTCCCCCCATTCTATCAGGCTTTATCCAGATTTTTTGCAGTAAGAGGTTGACAGGTATGATGAAGACCCAAGGTGGTATCTATACTACTGTAAGAAATGTAGTCAGGGCATCAGTAAACTTCCCCTACTTGTCATTGTTCTGAATGGGACCAATTTTGGATGAGCACTTCCTGTTTCCATTCCAGGCATAGGGCAGCCCAGAGAAGCAGGGAAGCTGCTGGAGAGAGAAGGAGATGATTGAGTAGTGAAAGAAATTAAGGAGAAAGCAAATATTAAGACTAAAGAATGTGTGCAGTACTCTAAGGAAAGGTTTCAAAGAAACCTGTTTGATAGAGATGACTCAGCAAATGATGGATATATAATTACATCCCTCCAGTTAGTAGTGTTGTGGGATGATTTAATTAAAGAAATGGTGCCGCAGAGTGAGCCATAAAAATGAAGGACACATTTCCTGGAGGGACATTATGGAGTAAATAAAAAAGGAGGATGCAGTGGCAATCCTGAACAATAGTGGCAAGATGGAAAAGAAAGCATATGCATAGAAATTAAAAGAGGGCAAAAGTGGAGTAGCAGAAAAGAAGGCAAAGGATAATGAAAATGGAAGTATGTGGTAAGGCATTTATTCTTGTTAACAGAGACATGTTGTGACATTATATGTGAGACTATTTTTTTCAGTGGAAAATGTTCTTGGTGAATATGAAAAGAAAAAGAATGACTGTTACCCATGGAATTTTTAATTGATAAAACCATTTAACAGGGAAACAAAAAAGAAGATTCATGTACATTTTTAGAAAGAGAGACTTTGAAGGGGCATTTGGAAGTCTTATGTAAAGAAGTACTGGATTGTATATAGGTTTATGATAAAATGGGGTTATGGACTGATGGCTGGGATTGTACTATTGTGCTAAAAATAGAAAGAGAAAAAAATGTATGCATATACCAAGCATGATAAATGTGGAGGGGGATAGAGGTGTTGTAAAATACTGGGGACAATCCAAAACATTTTTTGTTGAAAAGGACATTGGATAAGTAACTATGAAAAAAGAAAATAGTATATTTGTGGGGAAATGGGGCACAATGCAAAAAATGTGAACTGAAATATTATAAATGTAACAAAATTCCACATTTAAGGATGGATTGCAAAAAAGAAAATAGAAAGAAAGAGAAAGAGAAGAAAATAACAATGAGAAGATATTTTAGAACTAGTGGAAATAGAAGACAAATTGGATGAGAAAAAATACTAAGGAGGACATAGAAGAATGTTCTGAAATAAGTGACGAAGAAGACATAAACTGGGAGGTAGTGGAAGTGAAAAAAAAAGAATTATATTGGTACAAGGGTAATAGGCAAAACAATAAAGGGATAATTACAAAATAAAAAGAATAGAAATAGATGAAAAAGAGTACATGCAGCTAAAGATTGGGGCTTATCATAATGGTTAAGGTGTTTGACTCACAGACACAAGGTGCAGTGTTTGATCCTCACCTATAAGAAAGAATTGTTTAGGCTTAAAATGGCCTATTAGGAAAGCTATCCCAGTAATTAGCTATGGATTTATGAAACCATGAATCTAAAGAAAAAGGAAACAAAAGATGTACACTGAGTTTTGTAAATGTGAATATTATTAAGAATACAGTAAAAAGAGTAGAAATGTTGGAGTGGTGTAATACATGCTCTAGGGACCTAAACCTTGTCACCACAATAAACAGAACATGCCGGAGGGATAGATTCCTATCTCAGACACTTCCCATACTCTGGAACAAACTACCTATCTATATCAAACAAAGCTCCTCATTAGCACTCTTCAAGAAAAACCTTGATGATTGGATGGGAGATAGGAAATTCACCCCAGGGATCACTTCTGTGGCTCTGCTTGACAGGGGCACAGGAAAATAATTTTCTTGGGTGCCAAAAGCCAAGATACTGTTTGGCTAGGCTTATAAAGGCACTAGGGCCAGTAGCCTAGTACCTACCTATGAACTTATGTGATATAGATGTACTTATAATAGAAGACACAAGATTTTAACTAATGAAGAAAGTCTAAAAAAGGAAATAAAAATTATAGAGTGTGTTTTGTAAATGTGAATATTATTAAGAATATAGTAAAAAGAATAGAAATCTTGAAGTGGTGTAACACAAGTGATATAGATGTACTTATAATAGAAGACACAAGATTTTTAACTAATGAAGAAAGATTACAAACAGCAAAACTAAGGGGAGGAAAATAATCTGGAATTTGGAAGTGAGAGATGTTCTGGAATAGCAGTATTCTGTAGAAATACAGTAAAGATATTAGATGTAATTTTAGCAACGATGGGAAGATTAACCATTGTAGATTTAAAATGTAAAAAACAAGTCTACAGAATTATAACACTGTATGCTTAACTAACTGTAAAGAAAGGAAAAGCTTATTTCATCAGATTTTAGACTATGTAATGATACATATGAATATTATAATAACAGGTGCCTTTAATTGTGATTTAAGAGGCAAATGTAAAAAGAAAGGAAATGATGTAAAAATGTTAGACGTTATAACATGTGGTAAGTTAAAACTTTGGGACAAAAAATTATGGATTTACAAAGGGGCATGTATAGAAGTGCAATAGATTAATTTATAGTATTAGAAGGTTTAGTTATAGGAGAAGGGGGTAGGATTTTCTGCTTATCTTGCAATATGGCTAGAAATAAAAGAAAACAAGGAATATATAAAAATAGGCAAATGAATAAAATGAATAAATGAGAAAGCATGGAGTGAATTAAGAGATTAGTAATGCAGTTATGGAAATATTATATTAGTATGAGACCATGTTATCAAAATTGTTCCGAGTTGTGGGTGATATTTAAGGAAAATATATAAAAAAATGTTTTTTAGAGTGGCAATATGATGTGAGAAAAATAGAGAAAAAAATTAAAAGAACATATAATGATGCATTGGAAAATTTAGAACATAATGATAGAAAGTACTTTGATAAAGAAAAAGAATTATATGAAAGAAGCCAAGAAAAATACAAGAATTGTTATATAAACAAATATATTTTTACAAGGAAGAAAAGAAGTATCGAGTTACTTAAGTAGATTAATAAAGGAAGATATCAGTGTAATGAGGAAAATAAAAAAAAATGTAAAATGAGAAATAGAAAGAACTTAGAAAAAGATTTTGAATAGTATAGTACAATATGTGCAAGAAATGTTTAAAGAAAAAAAAAGTAGTGAAAAAAGTGAAAACTAAAAAAGTTAACAGGAAAAGAGAATACAAAGTTGGAAAAAGGCATTCCTTTAAATGAACTAGATAAAATATTAGGACAAGTAAATATACTCCAGGATTTAATAAACTCTGTGTAGGCACCATGTAGAGCCTTCACAGAATGTAGCCATGTACATGGCCATGGTTTCCCTCGGCAGCGAGCCATGCATATTAATTATGGCACACTGCCGAGGGACAGCATACGAACAGGGATATTGAATCAGTGTAGGGAGATGCGTAGAGGATACCTGTGGTTGTGGATGTGTGGTCAGATGTTATGTACTGCACCCAGCCACTGCTGAAATGCTGTGAGTTGTGTTAAATGTGTAATATTTAAGTTATGTGTTTTTATTTATTTTTTTAATTTTTTTCTGCAAGTTTGCATAGTGCAGTGTGGAGCATAGCAATGCCAAGCCAAGCTTACATATAGACAGCTGACACCTGTTAGACATGTAAAAATAGAAACCAGAAGTAATCAATTATCATAATCAATTATTTTATTTGTCCATTGTAATTTTGTTTTTAATTGCAGTTTGTACGGTGTGGGGCGGAGCACCACTGAGCCAAGCACCATTTATACATACATAGCTGACATCTGCCAGACATCTAAAAATAGAAACTGGATGTAAGGAATTATGTATTTATAGGTTTGTTTACACATGTTTGTGCAGCACAACATGGTGTTCAGCAAAGTGAACAGGTAGCATAGTAGTATGTGTGAAAGTATACCAGTTTTCATAATATCCAAGTAGCTAAATGGGTTGAATTATAGCCTTATATGTAGTAGGTCCTAGGTTCAAGTCCATAGTAGGTAGAGTATGTTTGTAATTTAATGTACAATTTTTGTTTAAATTAATAAAAGAATTGTGACATATGGCACTGCTGCACTCTGCTAAGCTTTGCTCAACCATGCTAATCACTGCATAAACATGCTAACAGCTACCAATGTTTGTGAGATGCTAAGCTTCACTAAAAGCACTGTTGTGTGAGTTTTCACACTGCTCAGTTCTTCTAAGCTGATGTGTGTGCACTTTTTTGAAGGATGCTCAATAACATGTAAGGGTGGGAAAACAGCACAATAGGTGGGAGTTCTGCACCATTCATTGGAGTTCAATTTACTGTTGATATGACAGGTGGTGCTGGTGAAGGTGTGTGCTTTTGGGTGCAGAAGTGGGGCATTTAGAAGTCCAGAGTCATGATTGGGCTCCTGATAAAAAAAAACTGAATCTAGGCTGCTGCAGGGTGGTTTCCAGGGTTCAGAGTGTAAGTCAGACAACTGGGACAGGTTGGCCAGAGAACTCACCAGTCTTATTGTTATCTCCCACACAGGTGAACAGTGTAGACACCATTATGAAAACCTAAAGAGGAGGAAGAGTGGAACTTTGGACTCCTGGGTCCAAGTAGCTAGAGCAGGGAATGCTCCACAAATATGCAAGTAATTTTTCCTCTGTTTTACCAATATACAAAATGAATGTCTAGAAAACTGGTATGCATAATATTGTGTTTATCTTCCAACAGCTGCAGCTGAGAAGGCTCACAATGTTGAGTCCTATGCCAGGCGTCTGGCCAGGTTGTGGCTTGAGTGTGGTAAGTACGGATGTATTATGCTAACTGTAGTCCAATAAGTAAGAAAGAGTAAAGCATTTGCTGCAATAAAGTATACACAAGAAAAACTGTAGTGGAATAAATGGGCATGTACAACTGTAGTACAATAAATGGGCAATTAGAACTGTAGTGCAATGAAGGAACAATAACAACTGTAGTGCAATAAATAATAAACAGTACCAATAATAGTAAGCAAAATGGTGTACAGCAGGATTGTGTTGTCATAACCATTGCAGTAGAGCTGTATGCATTGATTGTTTATGGTAAGGTTGCCACAGTCAAGTGTAACATTGTAATAGCTGTAGAATGCAAAATTAAAGGCCTGCAAACTGTATTGCTTAACTTGTAGTACTGTCCAAGGATGTTGTCAGGCCAGTATTGGTTACATAATGTTCTATGTTCCTCCTACTTCAGGTAATAAAGGTATAAAGGTGAGGTAGCCCACTCCATGGGAAGATATTGTGTTTGGACTTCACAAATATTTCAAAGCAATACCAATAAAAAGTGTTCATTAGCATTGTTGATTCTAAAATGAAGCTGTATTAATATATGCAGTATAGTTATATTCTATGCATGTGTGTTCTACAGTCAATGCAGTCAATTATAACACTGTAATAGTTCTAGAATGCAAGAATAATGTCCTGTAACTTCTATTGCTCAGCTCAGAGTATGGTTCCAGGTTATCTCTAGGCCAGTACAGTCACTCAGTATTCAGCAGTCACTCAGTAGCTCAGTCTATTCAATGCCTTATACATAGTACATTTTTCCAGACAGTCCTAGGTTCAAATCCACTGGTGTGTAGCACTAAATTTTCAGTATCAGTCATGTAATGCTCACATTTTCTCTCTTCCCCAGGAACAAAAGGCATAAAGGTATATGGGTGAGTTAGCCCATATTGTCAGCAGATATTGTGTTTAGATTTCACAGAATTTTAAAATCAATAGCACGAAAGTGTTCACCAGCATTGTTGATTCATAGATAACTCTGTTAATTTGCAGTATGGCTGCATTCCTTGCATGTCTGTACTAAGTTGCCACAGTCAATTATTACATTATTTGCAGATGTCCCCTGCAGTCACAGCTTTTGGGTTCTATCCCCATACCTCCCAACTAAGCCATGATGGCTGTCTAGTTTATGTACTGTACACAAACATGCCTCTCAAGTGTCAAGATTTCTTGTAATGTAATTAAAACTGCCTAATCCATCTGTGACAGGATTAACAGAGAAACACTATTTGGAATGCAATGTATTGCCAAATTTGCTTACAAAACATATTGGTAGTTATACAAGTCAACATTATGTGAAACTGTTCTCTGTAGTTGTGTATCTACATTTGTCATTGCTTGGCCCATACTGACCCATGCTAACAGCTTGGGAGGTACGTATATGCTACATCAGCTATAGGAGAATTGTAGTCATTATACCAAAACTAACACAACACACCTATAGATTAGTTATTATCAGTGTTTTCAGGGATATAATCTGCAATGCCACTAATGGAATATTTTTCTCTCTCTTCCCACCCCTTATCTTCATTTATTTATTATTATGATTTAATATTAACATATGTTGTTTAACTATATTTTTGCAAAATATGTTGTAATATTATGTGTTATTATGATTCACTATTAACATACTTTGTTAAGCTAACTATTTTGTTGCCCTTATGGCTTACTTCTTACTGGCATGCTGTGACCATACTTACTATTATTTCATTTACTGTTGTGTTACGCATACTATACATCAATATGTATTTGTATGAATTAAAATGATGTTCCATTCTGTTAATACTAACAGTGGTTTCGTTATTACTAACCTTAACCTACTGTTATACCTCTTTCACCACAACACGTCAAGGTAGTCCAGTTCTGGCTGATCCCCCTACCTTGCCTCAACCGGCTGTAGTACCATGTCGCAGTACGTCTGGGACTCAGCCCGGTGGTGGAACCTCTGCAACCCCTGCTCTACTTGCAGTGTTGGGCAGTAATTCCCCAAGCAATGGGACCTGCCCCCTCCTCTGGGAGCAGTGGTGGAGGGGGTTTTATCACCCGGGATAGGCTGCTGGTCTTGGTGCACAGAATAGTTTACAGTGGTTTTGACCACCACCTGTGCTGGATTGAGGGCATGTTGGCTGACCTGGTGGGTCAGCCTTGGCAAGTCATCAACCACCAGCACTCTCACCCTTGGGGCAGTAAAGGAGCAGTGCCAACAGTCCCATGGGTGGGGATTTGAGATACGCTGCCATCTGGAGGCAGATGGGACTTGGATTCTACAACACCCTCCCTATCCAAGCTGTTCACTCCCTCATGTGTCACCCACTGCCCCTGTCTGCTGTCTTGTATGTCTTGTCTGTCTGCCCATGCATCCACACCTACCCAACTTACCTCCCCCCATGCATCTATCTCCTTTCCACAACATTACCCGCAATTCTTAAAAAAATGGGCACCTGTCCCAAAAAAAAATATTGCTCCATACATAGCTCTCCATGTCACCCACGTGTCTACTGGACACAAGTAATTTGGCCAATTGGCTTGACAATGCAGTTATGTTGCCCTCATCCTTCACTCTGTGAGTAATAGTTCAAATCCACGTACATATTCTGTCAAAGTGCACAATTGTTGCTGTACTAGAAATGGATAGCTATGGTTCTTTCCTACACCCTTCCTGCACATCCTTACCTGCCTTCCAGTATATTTCCCCCCAGCATGCACCCCATTCACCACTTTCCTATCTCCCAGTTTTTCATTCCTTTATATTTTTTAGCATGATGCTGCATGGCACGCCGTATTGAGCAGCTTCAATAAGCTCAGCTAAATAGAGCCATATTGATTATATGTGTCCTTAAAATGTTATTATACATTTGCAAAATAAACACATGTCCCATGCTTTGAACCCAAGACCATCACACCTACAGACCAGTGCATTAACATGCCACTCCACACAACACTTATATAGGTACTTAAAAAAAAAACTAGTAATTGCCACTTACAGTCAGTAAGCACTTTTCAGAGGAGTGGTACACTGTGCCTACTGGGCAAACTTGAATAAAACTTAATGAAAAACATGAGAGTGTTCTTGGGACTCTGGTGCAACAGTATACCATTATAAAGCCAAAAACATAATGGATGTAAGTGAGGCCACTGATAGCTGGTACATGTTCCATTTTGTCAGCAACATGTAGAAAGACACCTGCTAAGGCATTAATGCCAAAATACATGTGCAACTGGGACCCAGGTGCAGAAATACATCCATATAAAGCCTTGCACATACTGATGGATGTAGATCATGATTGCCACATCCTGTAGGTGTGCACGTATATCTGACAAATACAGCTGCTGCAGCAGTGACTCAGTAGCTCTGTCTATTAAATGCCTCATAAACAGTAAAGTTTTGCCATGCACAGTCCTGGGTTCAAATACAGTGATATTTAGCACTGAATTTTCAGTATTGTGAAGCCAGCAATTAATGGCATTGTCATGCACTCTTTATCTACACAATGCACGTCAAAGGAATTGACTGCTTTTAACTGATGGAAGTTACAGGTGTGCAGGTAGGAACACACTTCATGTATCCCTATAGCAATGAATATGAGAATAAATTGTCACATAATGCAGTAATATGCATTCACAGAGTATGTCAATTCAGGTACTGCAAATGACGGCCACTAACATCAAAGTGCACCACACAATACTTTCAGAGTTACAATGGAGATTACCATATCTGAACATACACATTTGAAGTCCCTGCTTGTAACATGGACTGTCCTCATACATGCTGAAAATTACAACCAGACTGTGATACATGACCTGGTGGATAACCAAATGGTGGACCATATTCACACACACACAGATAGATAGATAGATAGATAGATAGATAGATAGATAGATAGATAGATAGATAGATATACCCCATCTTGCTCAAGGACACACCAAACATGTTACCTAGTACCTTGTTATAGATACCATTGCCTAACAGGCTTACCTTAAACACATACCTTCATTGGAGTGTAGAGGGTACTCTCACTCTGGCCTGGCTCTACAACAAGGCTGACACAGCTCACACAGTTAGTCTTACAGCTTTTTGTCCTCCAAAGTCTTCACACTTTCTGTCTGTGTCTATAATCTGCAGCAGTAGCTGCACCCTGTAGCACACCCATCTCTATGCAAAGGTGTCTGCTGCAGACCTACCCTCTGTGACAATGTAGTCTCCTCACTCCAGTAATGTCCAGCACAACATATCAGAAAGGGGCCATAATCTACACAAAGGCCTTATATATTCTACAGTGGTTGCATGTCAATGGCTGATGATAGTGCAAATCAGTTGTGTTGGCTGCAATTAGCATTTCAGAACCACATATTGGTTTGGAGGTAATCACCTGCTGCTGGGAAGCAGATTTAAAAGGCAAGCATCTGGCTACAGGCAACCATTCTGTATGAGACCTTCCTGAAACAGAACACGCCACTGTGACAACTATACTATCACCACATATCAACAGAGGAATACTGCACCCCATCAGGTATGTAAATGTTTTTGTGTACAATAGGTTGCAGATGGGCGAATAGACGTATGGGGAGTAGAGATTACAGCATTAAGCCTGTCCTAGGCCTGTAAGAATGATATGTCAGTGACCTCCTGCTGTCTTACACCTACACAGGACATACAAAACATCAAGGGTGCATTGTCTTTTGCCAATGTGGCTCACTGATCTCATTGGACAGTCCCTTTATAGTGATTGCAATAGCAAACTGATATTCATGTGGCATTGTTCCTATGACATATTATCAAGAGGTTGCCTATAGGAGACACACCAGAATAGACCTAAGTGTTGGGTGTATGATAATACAGCAGTAGCTGTCATGGAACACAAGGGAATACCTGACTATTGCTACTATCTAAGTTGTATCCACACACTTTTTTGGTTGCACACTGTGGAGTATGACGTGTGACCAAGCAATGGTTTGTGCCAGCAATTTTGGCCTTGATGTATCTGTACATAGTGTGCATCCACATATTTGATCCTGTAATGTGTTTCCCTTTTATTGTCTTTCAGAAATTATGTACTTTAGATGCCATGCACCCTTCTTGGATGCAGATAATGAAATTATACTGCAAGTACTAAGGCAGCATCATTCCATCCTACTATCAGGGATGAGACAAAGCAGGGAACAGCAGGCTGCATTGTGGGCAGACCTAGTCCAGGGTGTGAATGGTATGGGGCAGCAGGGCAGGACATATGAGCAGGTTCAACACCGGACAACTGACATGATAAATGCTGTACAATGAAAGGCAGCATATATAGCCAGGGATCATGCTGTCACTGGTGGAGGGCCTGCAGTGAAATAACCACTCTCAGCAACTGAGGAATTCTTGGCATACCTAGGTAAATGTGCTAGCTCCCAGGCATCCATCACACCATACATCATGGAGGTGGGTGCCACGTTTTCCACAGCTGAGCGTGCAGGTAAGCTTACTGTGATCAGCATTGTAATACTGTAGCAGTCAGTGTGTCAAGCTGTACATAATTTTACATGGGTGTCAGTTCTTTGTTCTTTGGGGGGATGAATCTCATTTTTATTTATTTATTTATTCATTTATTTATTTATTTAACATTTGTTTACTGGAAAAGTCCAACTTGGAACAAAGCCAATTTTCAGTGGAGGCCCGGGGAGAAACGCTCCAGTTATATACTCATGCTCAGGTTGTGGCTAATACAAGTAGCACAATAGCTACTGTAAATGTGAGATATATGCATGTATTACCTTGTGCTGCAACATGCAATGGTACTGACATTACCCCACCCTGATCTTTTATTGCCCAAGGCTGTGGTCCTGCACCTGGTAAGCATGACACTTGTTTTGTTAAGAAACAATTATATTCTAATATGGTTAAGGGCCAGAATAATGCCCTATGTAAACATAACTATGTGTGTAAACAGTTTAGGATGTTTTTAAATTCCAGTCTGGAACAGGTACCTAAGGTTTCTAGAAGGGGTAGACACAGCAGTGTAGTTCAACAAAAAGATACACTTTGGCAGTTACAGTTAAGAGCAGATAAGGCAACTGGTTTAAATGAGGCAAGGAATCTAAAATGCCTTTTAAAATACAACAGGTTGAAGGTAACTATATCAAGCAGTGAAATATGTATTTCTATATAGTTGTTAAGAGAGTTGTACTGGGTTTTTATGTGTGTTTTTTTTCAAGTATAGTGTTATACTGATTAATTAAAAGGTAAATATTACTGGTCATGTTTTACTTGATTTACTTCAAGTGATTGTTATAAAGGTCCTGATTTGAATTTCTGTTTTGTTCCAAGGAAATGTTTTGTGGACAAAAGTGGAGAAGAAAGTTGTTTGACTGCTAATACAGTTGTGTGTTTTCATTGTTATAAGTCTTGGAGAGTTTTCATACACAATAGTGCAGGTATTAATGTACTGCTTTTTCATTTCTTATTGCAGGTGACCATGGGGGTTGGTGTCTGCCTCAACACAACATAATGTCAGTGTGTTTTCAGACTCTGATGATACTGGTCACAATGAGGCACAGGTGGGGGTGTTGGGGAATTAATCTGTCCTACAGGTAGACATCCCTCTTCTGCCCACATTGTCACTGCACACATTCTGTATGCCCACACATACCCCATCCTGGAGGCCACAGATATTGGACAGTCAGAGGGTGGGGACATTGAGCAGGAAAGTGTGGCAACTATGGCTCCAGTGAGTGTAGACACTGGTCATAGCCAGAGACCTGGCAAGGTCACACACAGGTGGATTGACAGGGGTGCCTGTAGGTGGATTGCTGTCCTTCCACCACCTGCTGCAGGTGTCACATCATGGGTAACTTGGTGCAAGTTTCCTGTCATGGAGGCACAGGCACATTATGAACAGAACACCAGATGTATGCTTAGGGTTATGGGTGCAGTACAGTCTGATATCCATGACTGGCTCCACCACATTGGGGACACCCTGGATCAGTTCACTGATGCAGTGGCCAGATGGTGGGCTGAGACAATGTCTGTCTTGGACTGCACATTGTCTGTGTTGGAATGTGTGATTGTAGTTGTGTGTTGGACCCATGGACATAGGTCAACAACCCCATCTGCTGAGAGTCCACACATAGGACAACAACCCCATCTGCTGAGAGTCCACATGGCCATGCACATTCATGCTCCCATAGTGGCAGTACATCCAGCACTACATAGGGGAGTGTGCTCTCCACACCACGATGTTGCAGGCCATGGGATCGTGGTCCTTGGAGGTCCCATTGGGGACTTAGTCATAGCAGACATCAGTCACCATCAGGTACTAGCACTGCTACTGAACTTGGCCGTGGAAGTGCCAGTGCAACTCCTGTCAGAGCCAGTTCCCATGTTATGTTCACGGCCAGAGACAGTGAACTGCCAACTCTACCATGTATGGTTCAAAGCTGTCCAACATACATATGTGTAGGGCTAACACTGAGCTTGACTGTGTACACACACACACTTACATACCACTGTCAAATGCAGGTCATCTACAGACACACACAGCACTTCTCCATGGACCATCTTACATTTTCCCCTCCTGACTCACATACATGCTGTCTGGCGTTTGGGTCAGCCTAGGCCTCCTGCTCCCCCACACAACACCCTGTGCAAGTGATGATACCTGTGTCACATCCCTGTCTTCCTCACCATTGATGCAGGGAAAACAATCTATGTGTCTGATGCACAGCGTGACTCTATTAGTTAACGTACTTGTGTAATGCAGTGTTGATTCACCATGCCACTTGTAGTGGTCACTGACAGATACTGTATGCTGGCATTTTTCATGAGTACACCACATACATTTGTGTACCTTATGTTGTATGATGCTGTATTGGCTGTATAGTTACACAATGACAGGTGTGTCATGGGCCTGTTTATTTTTCTGTTGCAGGAGTCTGTTGGTATAACCTATTGATACACAGTGGAAGTACAGCAGCACAGGGTGACATGTCAGCAGAACAGTAATATGTCATCAGCAAGGTACAGCACTATAAGTGGATGGCTCCATTGTTTCATATGTGTATAACAGGCTAACAAGGACAATGGCAGCATTCAACATACTCATGCATACCTAATCTGTGAGAAAGTCTGCTACCCTTGATAAGTGCCACCAGGGTTTTGAGAACTAACACATCTACAAGCAGTGCTGATGGAGATGACTTGTCTACATATATCCTGTGTCCAGTACCAATAGTTACCCGACAACAGTTATGATTGTCGTGTTCTGCATCCCGATGTGTAACCTGCACATGATGTGTATCACAGCAGGTATGTGCTTTACATGCATGGGGGGCTGTTTCATGTAGTGTGTACTGCCTGTGTTGTATGCCTGTCTCACCAGCATGTACTATGCATACCACACTGATATTGTTGGTGTGTAGAACAGGTGAGACATGTGTTAGTTCTGTCATGGATATGTAGGAGGTATTCAGTAGGAACTGACACCTCCCTATATGGAGCCATATACATCTCCTCCAAAGCATTTTAGAGACAGACTACACATGTACAGTCATGACATGGACTCCATAGGACATGTTATCTACACTTTATATTGGTGTACCATGGAACCTGACTAGCTACTACAGTTGTACGATATGCCTGTATAGTGACATGGCAATTGTGCCATTGCACACAATGATAAGTGTGATGACTGCCACATTCAGTATACCAGTTACAGTCTGGGATATACATCCCATACCTGTCAGTATTGGTTTTACAACAGTGAATGCATCCACATCTTTCCAACCAGTGATAATCGAAGGCTACATTATTCTTTGTGTCCATAACTCCATGTGTAATGGCCCAACTGTGTGCAGTGAGCAGACACTACAATATTTTGCAGTAGTGGATGAATCTCCACAGGATAGTATTGTGCAGTCGTTGGCATTTAGTCATTGTCATTGGCTCAGACAACAACTAACTGTGTCTTAGGCCATCCTTGATAACTGTTTGTTCTCTGTGAGATTTAGTGACTGCTCCTGATATGCACTCACCTGCTAATGTCCTCCAACAGAGGTTAGTGACAGTGGCTGTGACTGCAGAGAGGGAAGAGGTAAAAGGGATAGACCAATAATGAACTCCACTGGTGACTGGCATTATTGCAGCATAGGTCTCCCACTGCTATGTTCCCTGAATATGACTGTCAGACACTTGCCTATCCACCAACTGATAAAACACTCTGTATATGACTTGTACAGTTTCCAGCATGACCTGCTGGTCTAATGTTGTCATACACATTGTCAGGCCATGGTTGGTGGAGTGAGAATTATGTCCAACACCCATTGCATAGTGTAACAGTCAATGGGTCTGTGGGATACATTCAGTAGGCATGATCTGACCTTCAGCAAAGGTAACAGTGTTTGGTCCAGTGTCAGTAAGTGTGCAACAGTGGTAGTGCTCATATTCATGCTAACCCCTATCATGGTATTTCAGGTGACAGGACTCAGAGATCTAGGGACACTGCTTTGCACTACATGCTAGTTGTTTTCTGTGCATGTATGTATTGCAGTTACTGCCAGCAAGTTGCAGTAAGAGAGTCATGCAAGATGTATGCACAGAGCACAGACAAACACGTTAATATAGTGTAATATGTACACATTGAATTTCTTAGTCATGCTGTGGCTCACTTGCACAAAGGATGGTCCAGCTCCTTACTTATAATGCCCTGGAGCAGTGGTGTGTTATCCCGAAATGGGGAGCCAACGTACTCCATCATGTGTTTACCAATATGGGTTACCACTGCAGCTCCTCCCAATGCGAGGTCATACCTGGTGGGATCTGGCCACAGATCATGTTCTTTGGAACTACCAGTATGTACCCCCTGCAGACAATACAGACAAATGTGTGAAGAAAACCACATATGACCTTTAGTGGGATGTTTGATATAGCATGATTGTACATCCTCTTGCAGATGGGACAAACAGGTATGCAGAGCTCTATACCCATGCATTATGTCGGCAGCATTACAACTGTATGAACTCAGCTGTACTGGACAGGTAAGAGACAGGCTCATCATGGCTCACCGCACTTGCGCGGCGGACAACTGCCATTAGCTGACTGTGCAATAACAGCTGGACATTGCTGTGTGATAGTTAGGATGACAGTGCCCCATAACCTGCAGGCACTACCTCCTCAGCTAAATGAAGCACATAGTGTTGTTGTGATGCTGTGTAGACATGGTAAGTGACAACATTAGCCACCCACACAAAGCAAAACCACAACACGGTTTAGTGACATGTGCAACCTCTAAGAACAGGCCGAGAATGTCGCTGACCTCAGACATCATGATGGCACATATGATGGGTTTGTACTTATACCTAACCTGGACTCCCACACTGTCTGCATAAACTACACTCCCTTGTCCCCACCACATGTGACATATGAAATTTCTACAACCTGTCCCATAACTCCCATATTTACAGAGCAGTTTGTAAATGGCCTCTCAATGGACCATACACAGCATCTATTACACATGCTAACATTCCAGGCTGCATCCCACATGTAACCTCACAAAGATTACTAACACCATTGGGAAACTCTTGCAATCATACCGACACCACTGGCTGCACACCAGCTGAGTGGACAATGGGAACTCTTCCACCCTTGCACAGAGGTGGTGCATCCACTGACCAACATAACCATAGACCTCTTTGTCTAAGTATACATATCTTTATGCCTATAGGGTCAATCATTATGGAGCTGCTTAGCATGCATATATGTGATCTACACACTATTGACTGTACACAGTTTAGATGTGTGAAAGGGGAAGCATGAGTGTTACACACAGTGGACATTTCAGAGGCAGTTGCAAAGGACCTGGGTGAGGGCACGTCAGGATGTATAACCCCTATACTAAGCCAAGCCATTTGACTATATCATCCACTCAGGCAACATTTACAATGCACCCAGTTAGGCATCCATGATTCTGTCATTGTAGAGGGTTGCTAAGTGGCCCATTGATGGCACATATATGCAACATAGGGACACCTATACCAATACATGATCTGTAAGCAGCAATGCTCAACAGGGCACAGTCCTGGGTCCTCTTCTGCTTGGAATCCATGTAACCACAATACAAGTGACTACTGAATGACTGTGGCTAACAATGTTGGCTCATGCCTGCACATTGTGAATACTCAAGAGTCTGTGAGTTGTGTCAGTAGCCTACAAAAGGGTATTGATGAACAAATCCCTGTTGACATACTAATGGCCATAAACCCCAAGCAAATATATATGTAGTATTATGTCCATCGGGTATACCTATGTAGCTGGTAAGTAGTACATCAGTTGCAATATGTGCTGTACATACTCAGGGGTGAAAAAAATGGCCACATAGACCTAGCCACACAGGTTTATACCTAATGTACCTCAGATCACCGTGGCTCTCCAGTGGTATGGCAGGGATCATATGGCATAGCTGAGGCTACAGTCTCCAGTAAGTGACATACTCCTAACCTCCATTTATCCCTCCCTTAGCATGCCAATATCTGAGTGCAATGGCCAGTTGTTGACATACCTTTCCAAGAAGTACTGGCAATTACACACAACAGTATGGTCCCTCCAAAGGACAATTCACATCTTCAGTATGTGGTCAATGCGGATTGTCTGCAATGACTGTCATTGTCACCTGTGGAATATAGACTACTCAAGGGTGATCTGTGCCATGTATACAGGACAATGTGTGACCCTGCTTGATTGCATATGCTGCCTATCTGTAGTAAGCATAGTAGATGGATGACTCACTGTAAAGACATTAACACAGTGTGTGAAGTTAGTAATATATGCTTGTAGGAGAGATTTGTCTAGCAGACTGAAATACACCATTGAAACAGAAACCTGCCTAATGGTACACAGAGCACTTCAGTGCAACTCAGCACATGCCATCTTTTTGATTGGCTGGGTGACCATCAGCTCAACACAGGGCATCTACCTGTGTCCCTCTTGGACTGAGGCAATATGTGCTGATCCTATAACTAGGGGTATGACAATGTCTATGATCATGAGGGCTGTATGGCCATTATTCTAGTTCAGTTCAAACATCCTATGGTTCTGTAACATGATGTACAAATGCTCTAACAGGCTAACACACAAACATGGTTACATTGAGGCTAGCACCACTTCCAATCACTGCATAAAAGACATGCTAAGGCACACATGTATTGCAAGTTGGCTGTATGTAGATACGAACACCTACCTATGTAATGGTACATACTACAGATCACAGTACATGTTGAACACAACACACCTCATGTCTGCTAATACTATCAGTTTAGGACATATTATGCTTGATGACATAAGCAGGCTTTGTTGTGGTCAGTCCTTTGGGGGGACACATCACCTGCTACAAATAAAACACTGCAAAACCCAACCTATGTCTAAGTTACCCAGGTTATGTCAGATGGATATACACACACACACACCCACACACACCCACACACACACACACACACACACACACACACACACACACACACACACACACACACACACACACACACAAACTTATGTCTGATATTACACTGTCAGCTGGTAGTCTAAGGTGGCTGACATCATCAGGCCTTGTAGAAGAGGGCAGTTTGGAAACCAGCAGTAAGTTACAGGCCCAAAACAAAGTGTGTAACCATTACAGCTGGACAGCGCATGAGAGCATGTCTGTTGTTTTTTAGTGGAGTATACACAAAAACAGATATGCAAACAGTGGGTAAGAGTGAGATTAGAACCCCTACCTCTCTAGTTTTGCACACTATAGATCACAGTTCTTATTACATGCAGAGCAGCTTACATCTGAAATGACACTCTCGGCTGGTAGTCATAAGGTGGCTGACATCATCAGGCCTTGTAGAAGAAGGTAGTTTGGAAACCAGCAGCAAGTTACAGGCCCAAAAAGTGCATAACCATTGCAGGTGGATAGCCCATGAGAGCATGTCTGTTGTATTGGAGGAAAATATATACACACACGCACCAAATGGGCTGAGTGAGATTAGAATACCTACCTATCTAGTCTTATACACTATAGATCACAGTAATTATCACATGCACCATTGCTTACGTATGATACTACATTGTCAGCTGGTAGTCTTAAGGTGGCTGACATCATCAGGCCTTGTAGAAGAGGGAATTTCAAAGCCAGCAGCAAGTTACAGGCCCAAAAAGTGCATAACCATTACAGGTAAATACCCCATGAGAACATGTCCATTGTTTTGCAGGGGAATTTATACACACACACATGCACACACACACACACACACACACACACACACACACACACACACACACACACACACACACACCTTAAGTGGGCTGGAGTTAGATTAGAACCCCTGTTTATCTAGTCTTATGCACTATCAATTGCAGTACTTATCGCATGTGCCACGGCTTACATTTGATACTGTACTGCCAGCTGGTAGTCTTAAGGTGGCTGACATCAGACATTGTAGAAGAGGGTAGTTTGGAAGCCAGCAGCAAGTTACAGGCCAAAAAGGTGCATAACCATTGCAAGTGAATAGTGCATGAGAGCATGGCCATTGTTTTGCAGGGAAATATACACACAGACATGCACCAAGTGGGCTGGAGTGAGATTAGAATCCCTACCTATCTAGTCTTATACATACAGATCACAGTACTTATCACACATGCCACAGATTAAGTCTGTTGTATAGGTGATTGCAGGCACAGTACTTGTGCATTACACAAACTGGGCTTATTTTGAACATCATCCATGGCCTACAGAGTGATAGCGCTTCATACTGTTATCTGCATCTAGTATCCTAGCAGTAAGAAAACTGTTTTTATCCTAGCTATGTGTGTACAGTTACAAGTATTGCCATATGTGGCTGTTTGCAGTTAGATAGATGAACTTGTGGGCAGGGACAATGTGCCTTGTCCATACATGTGTTGACACCATTATACATTACACCACCTGCTCACCAGTGTCTGTCTATGTGGTGACATCCTGCAGGCACAGAGGTCTGTAGGTAAGTAGATTATGCACTGTTGTGCCCTTAGTTTGGATCCTTTGATCAACAGTATGGCTGTGTGATAGTGCAGATTTACTCACCATTATTAATGTACGTCAGACAATACAGACATCCATGTATATATTTCTGTATATAATAGGGATGTATATATAAATGTAGCTCTGTGTGTGTGTGTGTGTGCTATGTATATGCGTTACATAGATATATGGGGGAAGTATATGTATCATTTTAATATATATAGCTATATATATCAGTATATATTTATTTGACACTACATAGACCTAGATATACTATGCACATGAGAGAGATAGTGACAATCGGATATGTATACATGTATGTCTGTATGTATAGACATTTATACATAACAGGTCATTTTGATGAAGGGGAAACAGAATTGCATTCATTTTAACTAAGTGTCGGGTCATGCCCAGTGGGACTATCAGTACTTATAAAGTGACTCCAGGCCACAAATACCTGTACTCCAGTCCGGGATTTTGTATGTTACCGATATTAACATCCACCCCTGTTTCTGCAGTACTGAACTTCACTCAAAATGTCGACAGCATTTCCCAGCTGTGTGCTGTACTTTATGTGACTGAGGTTGGTAATGTTACACCACCAAAAGGCTGACAGTCTGCATACCTCTCAACTGTCCTGATTTTCACAGAATGTCCACAGAGTTTTGGCTCATATGTTTGGTCAGTTCTTTGTACATTTGTGGTCTTCTCGTGAATTATTGAATATTGATATCACTACATTACACTAAATACCGACAAAAATTTGAGTTTCAGACTTTATATCATTCAGAAAATATGTAATAATGCAACAACTTTAATTCCAGCAACTTTCTAAGTTTATGGGAACAATATTTAACATCTGTCCCTATGTTTGGACCTTTGTACCCCCAATCTTTCTGGCTTTGTCCAGATTTCTTGCACTAAGAGTCTGAGAGGTATGATAGTCTGTGAAAACACCAACATAAGTACTACCTCACATGCAAAAGATGCGAGCAGTTCCAGATTAGAGCCATCAACACCCTCACACATGCTAGCTTCCCTAGTCCACTGAGCCCCGCAGTTCACCAGGCTGAGATGGGTCATTCATCACACAATCAACAGCATATGTACACTTCTATCTGGCATGAATAGAGACATACAATGTGTGAGTGATATCTATGTTACAGCCTTGAGATTGTCTGGTCCACTGATATACAATAGCTGATTTTCTGTTAAAGCAGTTATATGGGTAAACTGCTGTGTTGGGGTGGGGGAACAACAGCACATGATCAACTTGTGTAGACAGTTGTCTACATATGTGTGGCCACTGTTTAACATCTTCCTTGCCTGATGTTGTGAATATTCCAACCATAATGCCTACTGAATATTAAGGAACACATACTATTGGACTGGGTATCTGTATTCCTATGTGTATGTTACATCTGTCCAAATAGCCTACTATATTTCCTTGCATAACAGCAGCAGATCCAAACATGCAATACCATATTATAGTAATCCTTAAAATTAGTGTGCAGGCTAGAGACTGACCTTGTGAATGTAGCAGTTGCTAGACCTGTAGTTCAGGGCTGACTCTGTGTGATGCAAGCAGTACACAGCCAATACATGGATAGGTACAGGTCTTGTGGGTTGCCTGGTATCAGCTATTTTAATAAATGTATGTGAGTAGGTGTAAGGTGTCAGTCTCTAGGACCCTAGGTTGTCAGTAAATGTGCTACGCATTGTCTCTTAGCAGTGCCAGGCCATACTAGGCAACCCTACATCTGTCTACAGGAACATCATCAGGGGGCTCCTCCTCTGAGTCTTCCTGTGAGTGTGGCTGTGGTAACCTAAGCAGTGTTGGGTGACTGTGCATCCTTTCCCTTTGCTGATCCTGCTGCAGCTGTTTCTGCAGGATCATACTGTGAGCATGGCACATACTGTGAACATATGTGCACATGTGGCTTGAGAGCACTGCAGGGATCCACGAGATATATCAAGGCACTGGGACTGTGACTTAGCAACCCAGACACATGCTCTATGATGTTCCTAATTTGTGGGTGCGCCTCACTATGGTGTTCATCCGTGAGCGTGTATGCATTTCTGATAGGTGTCATCATCCATGGTTACAGTGCATAGCTAACATCCCCCAGTAAATGGCTGTGTGGAATGAACTCCCTAGCAAACATCTGGTACAGCTGGGAGTTGTGATAATTGGCAGGGCTGCCAGAACACACATTCATGATAATGTCTTGGACATTGCACATGACATGGTAGTTAATGTAGTGGTACCCATTGAGGCTGACATATATTCTACCTTCCGCACTAGCTGGTGCCTTGATGTGTACAGGAGTGCAATCTATGGTACCCAATACCTCAGGGTAGTGTGCTACACACAGTAGAAGTGTTACATATTGCTGGCCCTCACCTCAGGGGTGAGGGGAAAATAAATGTGCTCACTGACATGTGGTAGCATGGCTTCCAGGAACTGGTGGAGTACACTGGATGCTGATGCCTGTGAGACTCCCATCATGTCTCCAGTTGGTCTTTGGAAGGTACCTGTGGCTATTATCCTAAGGGCTACACATACCTTTGTTTCCACCGGGATGGATTCCCCTCTGTTGAGTCTGGGTCTGAGTTGAGGGTGGCAGAGTTCAGAGAGTTCTTGTAGTATATCCCTGCCCACCCTGCAGCACTGTACAATCTCCAGCTCATGTAGCTCCTGGATGGTTATCCTGGGTCTACTGTCAGCAGCAGCATTGACTTTAGCATCTAGCACATACAGTTGGAGCAGCCCCTAGCAGTCTTTCAGTTAAAATTCCCAAGTCTGTACTCCAATGGTGCAGAATATGGTGGGAAAATCAGACTGTAGGGTCCAAACATACTTTATAGTGTTCTACTGTAGGTGCAGCTTGCATGATTGGCTACCTATGATGCATTGCACATGCCTAGTATATCATTAACATCATTTAATGGCCCTAGTTTAAGTTAAACAAGGGTCAAGTCTAATTAATACATTGTTGCCTTTTAGATACTCTCAGCAATGCAGCTCTCTGTGTAAGCACGCGGACCATAGGTAAGCAAAGCTTACCAGTCAGTGGACACACCCCCAGACCTCCACACTCAGCTCAGTGGTGCACCACACAAACAGGTGCAACTAAGCTCAATTCACCTTAGTAGGTATTGGACACATCCTCTCCATATGTCAGCTACCCCTGTGTGGACACCTACATGGCTCTATACCTACATGGAGGGGATATATAAACACGATTACCCCATTTATAGTAACTCCACCTCATTTACATAGGGATCCATGCTCACAACCCGGAAACTATATGCTTCCAAGCCCTACCACATTAGCAATAACACCAATACACCAGTGTAGATACTCCACTCAGAGTCCTCTAATATTTTTCTGCCTCATAATATTAAATTTATTTCCTCATTTTTTAAGTCATTTTTGGGCATTGTGGCGTGCCATGCAAACATGTTCAGATTATTAAAAAAATAAATTATTTTAACATATTTTCTGTAACTTTTGAGAAATACAGTGGATATTTTTGCTCATATCTGTGTGTGGTATGCAATTTCTGTCCATCTATCTACATTTCTACAGCCTCCTTTGTCTGTTTACATTCTTGTACATGGAATTTTACCATGTACACTATGAATGTTGACACGGGATCTGCAGGGCTGCCTATCTGCTTGCTGGATCACTTTATCTGCCTCATCTGTATGAGATTCACCTACTTATAAGGTGATTTGTATGCCACGTATCTTCCTGTGTTGGCACGCTTATGGGAGCTCCCCAGCAGTGCTTACCGGATCGCAGATCTGCTTACTTTCATGTAAGCAGCATGGTACAATGACTACATGGTTAAAAAAGACTGTGCAGGCTTTATTAAATTTCCCCAGCAATTTGGCTGTAGGCCTGATAGAACAGGGCATGAATTTATAAAAAAAATAGACGGATTGGCAAAAATATATATATTTTTAAAGATTTTGAATGAATGATTAAATTATGGTTTTATGTATAAATATTTATGTAGTGGAATATTTACATTCATATGGAAGAAGCAAGATAGAAGAGAATTAAAACAATGTGGACTGATAGTATTGAATAATAATGATTATAAGATCTTTATGAAAATTCAAAAGAGATTTGAAACTAAAATTTTAAATATTATGGAAAATACCATATATAGTATAAAGGGGAAGGGTTGTCAAAAATTATTAATGATAGAGAAATTGTAAATAATATTATGAACAGAAAAGAAGAAACAACAATCATGATATGAGACCTTAATATGCCATTTGACACAATTGGGCATGGAATCTTATGAGTAATAATGAAATAATATACTATGAGTTGAAAAGTTAGGAAATGATGTATGTCAGCATATAGTAATGATAAAGTAAAAATACTTGTAAATGGCTGGTTAAGCCAAGAAATACATATGAAGAGTGGTGTAAGACAGGGATGTCCAAAGAGTTGTGTACTCATTGAATCAGTTATGAATGTGATAGTATGTGAAATCAATCACAAAATGAAGGAGGTAGGATGTAATACCTGAAGGGTACCTGAACTGCAGTTATGTTAATATATGCGGGTACCGATAATTGCAAAAAACCCCACAATTTGGATAAAATAAGTAATAATTTGCACAAATGAGTGTTTAGAGATGAAAGGTATGGGTTTAAATAAAGAGAAAAGTAAAGGTTTTGGTGATTTAGTAAAGATTGGGGGTACATATTTTACAATGATTTAAATTTCTGTGTTAGGTATAAAGTTTCAGAATAAAGATGCAAGTAGAATGTTATGGGAAAAACAATGGAAGAAATAAAGGAAATGTCTTGTCTTGTCTGCAGACATATAAATTACCATGCAGAAAAAAAGAGTATTTGATAAATTTAGTTCTGATGAGAAAACTAGCATATTTAACAAGTGTATTTAAGTTGCCAACAGTATTTGAAAATGAATTATTTTTCATTTGTATGGAGTTCTAGATTAAACCCAGTAAAAAGAGGACCTTTGTATGTAAATAAAGAAGGATCTTTAGGGTTAATTAACCTAGTGATAGACAGAAGTAAAGAATAAATTAAAAAAATAGATAAAAAGTTATTTTTTTGCCACATGGGTTATATGGAATGCAAGAATAAATTAAATTATGTTTAATGGTAAATGGATTTCATCAACTTTTTAAGGAAAATCAGATGGCGATCATGGAAAAAGGAGTAAAGGTCAAATAGGGATTAAACTTTAATATGGGTGTAAGTAAAATTATGAATATGTGTAAATATATTTGTATATCTGTATAGTTGTGCATTTCTAAATATTTGTAAGCATGTAAATGTGTTGCAAATAAGAATTATTTTTTGTATATAAATAAAGGACCCCTACTCTTTTTGGTCAGTACCATGGAATCTTCTACATCAACCTGACCTACAATTAATTGAGAAAAAACCCTCAACTACTTAGTGAAGACATTCACCCAAACTCTCTTACAAATGTCCCTACAAACATTGCTCACACTACCACCACACACACACACACACACACACACACACACACACACACACACACACACACACACACACACACACACATATACTCAGTCTACTAATACTTTTTTATATCATACACATTGACATCAGGAGCATATTTAACAAGTTAGTAGAATTTCATAATTTCATACCTGGATTACAAAACATCCTCAGACATAATTGTACTTAGACCTGTCTAAAACCTGTGATAAAATACAATGAAATCACCCCATCCAGACTACAACATTACAAGACGAGATCAAAAAACCCCAAAATCTGGAGAAGTTTATATGACTTTCAAAAATTCTCTCTCCATTTAACTTGTTCTCCACACCCTCAACCTCCACTCCCATGAATTAATAATGCTAAAATCTTCATCACCCACTTTAAACTAAACCACAGCAAATCTCTTTGTATTACTGCCTTATACATGCCATCAGGCTATAACATTAATACTGCAGAAGACCTCTTCAGCTGGGTCTCATCTAATATCACTCTTAAGAAAATAACACTGGGTGATCTTAACATTGACTGGTACTCCTTTTCATCTGATGGGCCTATCAATGCTAAAAAGCTATACATTCTCACACAACTAATCCATACTCTAACATTAACAAAACAGTAGTAAGGGAACAGTCATTGGCTGGAGTCTTATCTTCTCCCCAAATAAAATCTCTTCCACTAGTATTGTACCAGGCTTCCTAAGTGACCACCTCCCATTCCTTATTAAATGACAGCAAACTGTCATTCAAAAACTGCACTAACTTAACTAAGTTCATCATATCTCCAACTTTGATAAAGACACCTTTATCTCCAGCCTACAACTTTGTAATCAGAACTACTTAAAACATCTCCCATTTGATGAAGCAGTATGTGCATTTAGCAATACTGTCTGGAATATCTTAAATTAACTTTCATCACCTAGAACAAAATGAATAAATGTAATCCAGCCCTCTGGCTATCCAGGAGCACTAAACAGCTTATAAAACTAAGAGGCAAAGACTGTTAATGTTGGACATTAAAAAAAGTAATCTTTAAAGTTATAAACATCTCAGGAGGATCAGCAAATATCAAAATAAATTAGATAAAAAATATACAAACATCCAGCACAAAACCATTACAAATCCCTAAATCATTCTGGGGTTCCATAAACCAACTCCTTCACCCCATGTGTTCCCTTCCACCTACACCCAACATAACCAGCACTGATTCCTCAGGGGACATCACCACATACTTTAATTCTCACTTTATCAGATCAGTTTCTACCCTACTCAACAACAAACCCCATCTGTATTATAAATATGATGACAGCTCAGCAATCATCCTAATTTCTTCTCTTTAAAACAGTCTCAACCTCAGCCATCAAATGGTACCTTCTTAAACTCAAGCCCACCACCCTAGTACCGGACAACATTTTAGCTGAACACTACTAAAATTTTACAGCCAAAGCCATCTTTTATCCGGTCTTGATCCTAATTAACCACTCCATTTCTGAATCCCATGTAGCACTTAACTGGAAAAAACCTACATTCTCCCTCTTCATAAAGTTGGTGACTCAACAGAAATTACCAGTTACTGTACTATTTACATACCATCCCCATTATCCAAAGTACTAGAAAATGCATACACATTGGTCTCTCCTATCCCTTTCCCAACTTGGTGTTTGACTTCACTGTAGCACCACCTCTGCATTTCTTAGCTTCAGTAACATTAACAAAAGCAGAAATGCTGGAAATGTAATATCTGTCTTCTTTCTAGGCAATTTGAAAAAAAAAACCTTTGCAGCAACTTTCTCTGACCATACCAAACTTCAGCTCATTCAGCACTCAAAATGTTTAGAAGTCTATATGGTGGAAACCCTAACATCTGACTACCATGTTCAACACACAGTGATAAAACACATTAAAAGCTAAGCTCTTCATACAGAATCAAAATTTACTTGACTGATTCAGCATTGCACACAACCTGCACCATCCTCCTGCAAGCATTCCTGAACTCCACACCCATATTAACCTACAATCCTCTTAACAATGCAGACTGGCATAGTGATACAAGATGGCCAATTTGCCATAAATATCCCACATATAGCCCATTACTGTGAGCACATCAAACACTTGAACTGGCTGGAATTACCTCACTACCATACATACTCACAATTTCTCATCATCTACCACACAATCTATAAATCTTAAAACTGCCTGTTCCTCACAACATCTTCCACCTGTACAATCCTCCAAAACCCTTACACTCTACAGATAAATTCTTATGACAAATAACAAAATCTAACAGTTCTGCAGGTAACACCCTCTACTACAATTATGAGTCTAAAATCTAGAACAATTTCCCATTCACTGTTTTGCAAAACCTAAATCACAATCTTCTTATTGCTTCTCACAAACTTTTTGCCTTCCTCTACTTGAATCATTTCACCCCTAACAACTTTACCTCCTGCATTTGAATTAATGCATTCCTTTTCACCTTCCCCTTAAACACCACATCTCATATTGCTTTTTTTCTAACTGCCTTCATCTACTGCTCTACCCCTCTCATGCATCTCCGGTATGCCTAAGTTGTAAATCTTCTAGATACACAAGTTTAGAACAGGCAGCCTAAATAGAAACAATTAAAATCAAAAATAAGACTGGAGCCAAGAAAAACACCACTAATAAACAAAACACACCCTGATAAACAGCTCCAAGTTTGAGAACACACCACAGAAAAGCACAAGCATCAGCAGGAACAGCATATACAGACAAACACAGAGCACTGGCAGACAGACAGGGCAGTATACACACAAAAAGAGGCTAGGAATAGGGATGGACACATATATATAGTCACTAGACGAATTGGAATGAAATATAATTCAACATAAGGAAGAGAAATCACCAGGATGGGAATAGGGTAGGGTTGTGGCATGGTTTGATGTCAGACTAACCCAAAGAGCAACAAACCCAGAGCTGTTCCCCTAGGGGTGGATATTAGGGACTAGTTACTATCCTGACAATCTAACAGGCAAGCCAGCCAGTTACAGCAGTCATAGTAGAAGATACTCCAGTGGACATTCAGATGCCACCCACCTCAGCAGCCACTAGCCTTCCCTAATAATACTGTAAGACCAGTGGAGATTTCTCTGGTCCATGTTCGGGAAGGGAACCTTCACTACTCTTTATAAGCAGACACAATGGCACCACTCATGACTCCCGGTCACCTCTAGCAGGAGCCAACACCAAACCAACCATGCTCCAAGACAGAAACTTTAACCTCAAACTTCCATCAGGAGGAAATTTCTCTGCATTGAAACAAATTTGGCAGCCAATGGTAACCCAGCGCCAGAGACAATGACTGGTACATCCCAAGGTAACCATGGCCTCATCTTCACTCCTTCTACAACTGAAAATGCAGAAGGATAACACCACAAGACAAAAAGATATATCAGACACATACATTATCAACATAGTCAATGTTGAACAGGGAACCATAATAGACATCATACACATCTCAATGCACTGGTGGGAGAGGTGCTTTTTCCTTCAGCTGCACACAATTGTGTTCGGCTGCCACTCCCTTGCTTCTGGAAAGCTAAATGTCTGCTGTCATGTATACAGTTTTAACAGATTCAATAGCAGAAAAATATTGGTTCTAAAAATGGTAACAGTATAATTCTGAATCCCTCTCCTGAAACTCTGAATCTTAGTGGCAGAGCAGGTTGAGATGACAATATTTATGCTGATTCAGCTTACTGGAACAGTCGATGAAAGTGTCATCACTTAGCCTTTCAGCCAGCTCAGACCAAGCATCCATCATGCACAATGGGCAATTATAACTGTCCGGCAGACATTCCCAAAGTATCTGTGCAAAAAGAAGAGGCAAATCCAGTGGCAACAACACCATTACAGTAGCAAGTATGACTGCTGTGATGGATTTTCAAGGCAAAGCATTGAGGGACAACCATGTAGTATGTACCCATATATGCAAGGTATCACTGCATAGCTCTGTTTACCCTAGCATACTAAGATAAATTTCTGCTTTTTCCACTTCCAGAAGTTCCCATCAATATTCAAATTGGTCCACTTAGGGATCACAATGGTAGCTCCATATGCACAGATGCACATTTGTCTTAAATATGTGTCACAGAGAAGAGCTACATCATAGTGATAGGGCATGTCTATAACATGATATTTTGGCACTATAGGTGCATGCCTTGTGTTCGCCATGATATGCATGGCTTGTACCAACATCTATAGAAAGCACAGTGCACAATGGCAATAATTCAGACAGTAGCATCGACAGGCTTCATTAACAGAACCACCATGCTAACTGCCTCTTTCAGTAGCAAATAAAGAAGCTGCACTAATTTATTCAGCACAACTTACAGAAGTACAGCTTTGAAAAAGAAGAATTTCAGTAAAATGTTTGTAGTTGTGAAACTTCTCAGAATTACATAAGGAGTTATTCTTAGTAAAATTTCTTCACAAAAACAACAAACCCAGTGATGGATGTCAGTGAGAATGAGGCAAATGTCAAGGTGTGTGTGTGTGTGTGTGTGTGTGTGTGTGTGTGTGTGTGTGTGTGTGTGTGTGTGTGTGTGTGTGTGTGTGTATGTATCATGGCATTATACAATTTCTTCTAGCTGGAGAGTTCAAAGTGTGAATTAGGATCCTGTGGGAAGGACATGCCACAAGACGTGTAGTTCCAGGATCAAATATTGGCTACAGACTATAAATGTGGAAGGTTGTGCATAGCATTAACTGCAGCAAATAACCAGGTGTATAGATGGAGGATGTTGTGGCTATAAGTATGTGAATCCCACAGCATAACATAAAGACTCAACAACAACAAATTATTGAAGCACAGTGAGGACAACTTGACTTCAGTGTGATAAAACTTTTAATGACCTCTTTCATAAAAACTTCATCAGAAAGTATAAAAATGTTAACAAATCACCACATTTTATATCAAGCAACAACCAATAGAAACCTTATAATCAATTTACTAGCTAAATGTGTTAAATATGTTAAATGCTAAATGTGTGAGGCAAAATGGCAAGTGAACCCAAGGGCTGATTTTCCCCCTGACTTGAATGAAACTATTAACATAAAATGTTTTTTTATGCCAGTAGGAAGTTAAGGGGTTAATGGTGCAACAGCTTTTTAATTGCTGGAACTTTTTTTGTCAACACATTTAGCAAGTAAGTTGATTGTAGGTTTCTAGTGGTTGTAACCTGATATAAAATATTGGGATTTTTTTAACATTTTTGTACTTTCTGATATAGTTTTTATGAAAGCGGTCATTAAAAATTTTTATCATGCTCAAGTCAAGTTGTCCTCACTGCACTTCAATAATTTGTTGTTGGTTTTCTACTATTACCATAGGACTTGACTAATTTTTGTTACAATATAAAGACTAATTTATAGACATGTTTTGCTTACATGTGTACAAGTGCTGTCATGGGCCCTTGAGGGAAGCAATGCCTGGAAAACTTCATAATCCAGGACAATGAACTGCTACTTCAAGCCTTCCATATACATGGCATGCTCTTGCTGGGTGAAGATGCCACAAATAAGCATTATCCAAACCCGATTTACCAGGGACTGGTGCATTGTTAATGTTATAAGTGACCATAATAAGCCTTACACATTGGATAGAATCAAAGGGTACTGACATTATACTCGTTTAAATGAAAAAGCCATGGGACATTCAGTCACAGGGAGTGGACAACTAACAGTGAAGTAACTCTGTGAGGTTAAGGAGTTTTTGGGGTCAATCACCAGCAAGGAGGACCTGTCCATCATACCAGGGATGGCTTGGATGGATTTGGGCTCTCACTAACCACCCATGGGTTATTAGAGGGAAGCACCAGGTTAGTAATAGCAATTGCATTACAGAGTAGCACACCCTGATCCGTTTTTGATGGGAAGGATTGATCAAGGTCTCCTTGTGCATCTAACCTTCAAATCACCTGTGGAGTGCAGGAAACACATTTCAATATAATGCATATGTCTGCAGTAGACATTTATAATGGGCATTTCATGCTGCACAGAATGATATTTGAAAACAGATGGAGCAGCACTAGAACATTATAATAGGGCCTAGCGTATCATTTCTAGAAGCAGCAGAAGAACTGACAGGAGAGGCAGTGCACGAACATTGGCAAAATATAGTATAAATGCATAAATTGTACATCAATAAGCATATCGCATGAGGTTATGGAAACATATATGGTTGCTGGCAATAATGTCATGTCTGTTCATGATTTTAGGGGTTCTCCTGCTGGAAGTTCTGGTACAACAGGACAATATATGGTTGATGTCATTGTGTCACCTGTGGCTGATGATGATGATGATGACAATATTCATGTGGCACAGTTTGATGACACAGTGGCACTATGTACACTATTACAAGGTTACAAGGCACACACATCCACTAATACACTGACCCCTATGGAGGTATTAGCTGAACACATAGACTGATTAGTACATGACAGATATCCTCAACTGAAAAGATGATCATGGAATTCACAGTTTTGTAATTATATTCCTTCCCTGTCTCATGCAGATAAATGACCTGACACCCCTGATTGTGGACATCATCCAGGTCATGGGTGCAGTGATTGTATCATGTTCAGCAAATGCTACTTTGCATCAGGGTGCATGCACACACTTTCATAATGTGACCCCTTTCCTGACACTTGAGCATGTGATGCAGACTCATCATCATAGATTAGTACTAGGCTAACTGCTCTTGTTGGCCATTTTAAGCCTAGCCAATTACCCCATGTGAGAATCAAAACCTGTACCTTGTGTCTGTAAGGTAAACACCTTAGCCATAACACCAACCTCCTGACTTCTCACATCCTTCCTGAGTACATGGCTACCATGTTCACCTTTTATAACCCTACCCCATATGATGATGTCACTTGTCACTGTCTAACCCCATTCTGTGCTAATGATGATGACTGCACCCTAAAAATGATGATGACTGCACCCTATACATCCCATACCCTGTATGGATATGGTGATGTCTGATGTATAGTTTGGCTAGTCTGTGCACTGTCAAGCCTATGGTCGATGTGATAGAACATACTTTATTTTATTCTGTGTTGACTTCTCCACAGCCCATAGCTGCAGGCATGACTTAGCCTCTTTGCCAGTGTTGTAAAATATTGCACCCATCTTTACCTCAGCTTAGGTATTGTTGCTGCATGATCCTGTCCTGCCTCTCCTGTCAGCTCTTCTGTTGCTTCTATAAATGATACGCTAGGCCCTATCATAATGTTCTAGTGCTGCTCCATCTCTTTCCAAATATCATTCTGTGCAGCATGAAATGCCCATTACAAATGTCTTACTGCAGATATATATCTGCAGTAAGACATTTGTAATGGGCATTTCATGCTGCATTATATTGCAGTGTGCTTCCTGAGATGTCTAGATACCAAAACTAGCACTTCAATAGGCTGAGTATTCACTCTGCTATATTGCATGTTCTGTTATAGGTCATTTACAGCATGGTCTTAGTATTATATACACCTCAACTAAAATTCAACATCCATATCCAACTTCTTCTTCTTTTGGCTGCTCCCATTAGGGGTCACCACAGTGGATCATCTGTTTCCATTT